>NC_052155.1:73294220-73575461 GCF_902713615.1 Scyliorhinus canicula
ACCTATCCTGCGCATATGTCATGTATCCCAATCTTGGGGGCTCCACAAAATCCTGCCCATTTGGATTGGATTGGATTTGTTTATTGTCATGTGTACCAAGGTCATTTAGTACATGAAAAGAAAAGAACATTTGTTAAATTTCAATGATTAATGTAGAACATCCAAATCCCTCTGAACTCCAACATTTACTAATCTCTCATCTTTTTTTTTAAAAAAGAATGCATTTTGATTCTTCCTACCAAAGCAGATGGTTTCACACTTCCGCATATTATACTCCATCTGCCACTTTCCTCCCGAATTACCTAACATGACCCACTACCATTGAAATTTACTTCCACCCAATGTGATTCACAAAGAATGGCGGCTTGGGTAAATTACCAGAGGGTTTCATGAGGAGAGAAAATGGGGAAAATATAGTGTTGGAATGTTCCAATTCTTACTTCCTCTTTCTCTAACCCTGATGCAACAGAATTTGTCTGGTGTACATTCTTACACCTTCTGTGATCCAATTTACTTTTGATTCCATAATTGGTATGTTTTCCTTCAAACTTCTGCCATTCCATGCTTTCCTTGAACCAGTTGACATCCTAACATCCGAGTAGCTATATTCCTATCTGTACTCTTACAGGCAATGCTGTCATCCAGCTGAAGAGAGCATCATCACCGTTTCTGATCCCAATCACATCTCGTCCACACGCGCATATGGAAGGGTTTACAGATACAAACCTGGAGCATGAATCCTGAGTGATTTAATTCACTCTCTTCCTCCTAAATTTTCATTTACTGAGTAATTTTCAAACTCCGAATCCTGACCCACGGGTGGGTCATGGGAGGGTCACGGAGCCATCGGTCGCGGTGTTCCCGATGGCGGGAATAAGTGCCTACCGGCCGCAACTGGCTTTCCGAATTCTGGCTGTCTCACGTGCATGCCCTCAGCAGTGCACAGGCCCAGAACCAGCGAGGCAGACTCTGCTTCCTGACGTCAGCGTACTGACCCAGGAGCATATTCTTTTTGAAAATTCATAGTCTTCTCTCCAGAAGCTGTGGCATAGAGCAGGTGACCTGCCCTGTACACTGACATCCCGGGCTCTGAGCGCAACACAGATTTGTCCATTTTGTACTTGCTGGCAGTGCTGGTGTGAATTCCAGGGTCTCTGGTAAATAACCCATTAAGAAGAAGCTGAAAACAGGAACAAAGCGGCATAAAGAAGCTTTCTTGAGGTATGGCTTTAATAATCTTTATTGTCGCAAGTAGGCTTACATTAACACTGCAATGAAGTTACTGTGAAAAGCCCCTAGTCGCCACATTCCAGCGCCTGTTCGAGTATATCGAGGGAGAATTCAGAACATAGAACATTACAGCGCAGTACAGGTCCTTCGGCCCTCGATGTTGCGCTGACCTGTGAAACCACTCTAAAGCCCATCTACACTATTCCCTTACCATCCATATGTCTATCCAATGACCATTTAAATGCCCTCAATGTTGGCAAGTCCACTACTGTTGCAGGCAGGGCATTCCACGCCCTTACTACTCTGAGTAAAGAACGTACCTCTGACATCCGTCCTATATCTATCTCCCCTCAATTTAAAGCTATGTTCCCTCGTGCTAGCCATCACCATCCGAGGAAAAAGGCTCTCACTGTCTACACTATCGAATCCTCTGATCATCTTGTATGCCTCAATTAAGTCACCTCTTAACCTTCTTATCTCTAACGAAAACAGCCTTAAGTCCCTCAGCCTTTCCTCATAAGATCTTCCCTCCATAGCAGGCAACATCCTGGTAAATCTCCTCTGCACCCTTTCCAATGCTTCCACATCCTTCCGATAATGCACGCAATACTCCAAATGCGGCCGCACCAGAGTTTTGTACAGCTGCAACATGACCTCATGGCTCCGAAACTCAATCCCTCTACCAATAAAAGCTAACACAGCGTACGCCTTCTTAACAACCCTATCAAGCTGGGTGGCAACTTTCAGGGATCTATGTACATGGACACAAAGATCTCTCTGCTCATCCAGACTACCAAGAGTTAGAGGTCAAATCTCTTGATTTTTTTTTCAACGGATTCGGTGAGAAATTGTATCATCAGCTGATGTCCTGAGCAGAAATGTAACATTGAATAACAAAGCAAGTGAGATCGTGAGGACCAAGCAGGCTCAGCTGTCACATTAAAGGTAAAAAAAATGGTGGGTCGTATAGTTCGGGTTGCGAAGGTGGGCCGGCGTGGGTCACAAAGGATGGCTATTTGGTAAAAATGTTTGATAAACACCACGCTAAACCAAAAGGTGCTGCATTTCAAGCAAACCAACTGTTAGTGTTGTGCCAGCCAAAAGCAGCACAGAGAGAGTTAATAATCCCAGGTTTTTCTCGAAGTATGACCTTGATGTTTGAGGTGCCGACTGGATCATCATTGAAACTGTTAATGCCAGTGATCCTCTGAAAATGTTCATTGTACAAGTCCATGCTAGTGCCACCAGGTGCCCTAATTCAAACCTAGTGCAGCTGCCTGCATGAGGCCCATTCATGTCTGTGGAAACATGTCAATATGAAGTTTGCCGTGTAAAAAATTAAAATATCATTGTTTTAGCTGGGTTTTTTTATTTTTCCACTTAAGGGGCAATTTAGATTGGCCAATCCACCTACCCTGCACAACTTTTTGGGTTGTGGGGGGTGAGATCCATACAGACAAAACGAGAATGTGCAAAATCCACACAGACACCATTATTTTTGCTGTTAAACAAACAACTGTTCTTGGGCTTCTTGTGAGTTCGGAGGAATAGTATTTAAAAGGCAGGTTACGGTATACACAAGCAACAGACATGTTAGGGCAAGGTACTGGCTCTGTAGATATTTAGATAAAAGAGCTGTAAAAAGCATTTGTCACTTTGTGATGTGGTTCAAGCAAAAGCAGAATATTTTAATAACAGACTCCCAAAAGTACTTAGTTATACTTCCGGACAGATTACTTGCCATTCTAGATATTTTTTTAAATGGCATGTTTACAGTTTTACATTGTTGTCTGGAGAGAAATATACTCCTGTCAGTAACTTGACTATTAAAGATAAAAACTGCTGGTTCATATTCTTTCTCTACTCATGTTCATCCTTCATGGTCAAAGATGAGCCTGACATCAACTAGAATAAAGTTAAGTTTGAGTTGCAATGTGTTTAAAGGTGGTTAATTGGCTGGGTGAGCACGGAACGATCAGTTGAATGTTGGACAGACACATGTTATTGGTGGACTTGTAAAGCTCACAATTCCTGTTGGTCAGTCCTATCCATAGGAAGTGGTACCTTTGATGAGGGGTATGGGTGCACAGTGGCTAGTACTGCTATCTCGCAGCACCAGTGAACTGAGTTCAATTTTGGCCTTAGGGGGGGGACTGTCATGGCGCCAAGGACCCGGGTTTGATCCCGGCCCCGGGTCACTGTCCGTGTGGAATTTGCACATTCTCCCTGTGTCTGCATGGGTCTCACCCCCACAATCCAAAAAGGTGTGCAGGGAAGGTGAATTGGCCATGCTAAATTGCCCACGCTAAATTGCCCCTTAATTGGAAAAAAAGGAATTGGGTACTATAAATTTTTTTTTAAAAGAAACATAGAAAATAAGAGCAGGGTTATGCCATTTGGACTTTTGGGCCTGCTCTGCCTTTCATTATGATTATGGCTGGTCATCCAACTCAATAGCCTGTTCCCACGCACCCTCCTCCCCCCCCCCCCCCCCCCCCCCCCTCCTCCCTCTATATCCTTTGATACATTTCACCCCCAAGAGCTATATCTAACTCCTTCTTGTTTTGGCCTCAACTACTTTCTGTGGTCGCGAATTCCACAGGTTCACCATTCTCTGGGTGAAGTAATTTCTCCACATTTCAGTCCTAAATGGATTAACCCATATCTTTAGACTGTGATCCCTGATTCTGGACTCCCCTACCATCGGGAACATCCTTTCTGCATCTATCCTGTGTAGTCCCGTTAGCATTTTGTAGGTTTCTATATTCTTCTTATTCTTCTGAACTCCGGCGAAAATAGTCCTATCCGACTCGCTCTCTCCTCCTAGGTCAGCCCAACCATCCCAAGTATAGTTTGTTTGCATACCTGGAATGAACTGTCCACATCTCACAAGCATATAAGGAAGTGGGAAGGATCCGCTCCGTATACCTTAAAGTTACAAAGCCAAGCAGAACAGGACGAACCTTTAATCATTACTTTCTCCGAAAAACCAATTCAAATTGAATCCAATTCATGGTCTCCACAAGAGACATAGAAGATCAAAGCTGACAAGAAAAGGCATGGCACCTCACCTTGGCTTGATCTGACACTTTATCTTAGCCACAAGGCCAATAAGCACTCTTTATACCTTCACTTTTGTTGAAAGGCTCCGGTTTCCTCCCACAAGTCCCGAAAGACGTGCTTGTTAGATGAATTGGACATTCTGAATTCTCCCTCTTTGTACCCGAACAGGCGTCGGAGTGTGGCGACTAGGTGATTTTCACAGTAACTTCATTGCAGTGTTAATGTAAGCCTACTTGTGACAAATATGAAAATGATTAATTATTATTTCTCTTTGCCCTCAGAGAGTTGTTTGCAACTTTCCAAAGGCAACGCTGACTTTAGCTATTCTGGCTCGGGTGCTGACAAGATAAGTAAATTTGTCAACTGCTTCAAACCATTGACAATTGATTATAATAGTTGACTTCACATTCTTCTTTTATGGGGCAGGTTGGTACATGTCCTCAGTCTTTTTTGATGCTAATGGTGAGGGGAAAGTTACCACATGCAGATGAGTTGTGGTCTGTTATGTTGCACATCTAGATCTGCATTGGCCCAAGACCCAGTCACCAGCAAAAAGTCACAAACCACAGCTTTGTGAATTTTGGTTTTAACTTGTCTCCTCGAATTGAAGACTTTGGGCAGGATTTTCTGTACGTCCACACTTTAGCGGCAATGGAGGCAGCCCATCGTTAGCCACTGGCAGGATGTTTTGGTCCGGCCATTGTCAATGGGGTTTCTCTTTGCACGGATCCCCTGCCATTGAAAAACCATGTCGGGGGTTCAACGCCGGCAAGAATGGCCGGAAAATTTCAGCTTTTGCCTTTTGCACAATATCAAACGTGGATGCTACTTTTGCTAACACAAAAATGCTTCGGAAAGCATGGCTGAGAATATCATCTGAACAGGGTAGGGGCCAAAACACCACCCTGCTTCATTCCATTTGTGACTGGGAAGGCAACATAAGACTCTCCATCATTCAGGACATGAACAAGCATACTGCCTGAATTGATTTGCTGTACAAAGTGCTGATTTTCTTTTTCCTGGACAGCCAGATTTTGCCATCATCTTCCTTAGGCCCTCACGACTAACAGTGAATGTTGAGTACAAATTGCAGTTCTGCTCGTGGTATTTTTCGCGGACCTGATGAGCAGTATTCACCATGTCAACTATAATATTACCTTTTCTTTTGCTGCATTGGCTCACTGGCAGGAGGTCTTGTTTGAGATGCAGTTTAGCCGGATTCTTGCAAGTATTTTCTCAGCAGGGAGATTCCTCAATTGTTGCTGCAAGCTTGACAATTCCTCTTCCTTTTGTAAAGATGGAAATTGATGCATCTTTGAATTGCAGAGGAATGGATTCCTCGGGGTGGCACTCTGTTTTGAGTTTCGCGTTCTTGTCCTGTCTGCATGGGTTTCCTCCTGGTGCTCTGGTTTCCTCCCACAGTCCAAAGATGCTCAAGTTAGGTTGGGTTGTAGGGAAGTGGGCCTAGGTGGATGCTCTTTTGAAAGATTGGTGTAGAAATGATGGGCCAAATGGCCTCCTTCTATCCTTAAGGGATTCTATGGATGTTAACACTATGTCCACTCATACATATATATATTTCCAGATTTTGTTCTTGTCTGTAATCAGTGTAGTTCCATCAGCATGTTGTTACATGTCTGGCTAGGACCTCCCAAACTATTGGCGGCAATAGCTTACATGATGGGCTTCTCTGGAGCCAAATGAAAAGAATCCCAGCTGTTTGTGACAGATCTACTTCTCCATTTCTATTACTTAGGCAGGTTGATATCTACAATATCCTGGATAACTTGCATGTCAGTAACTGACTTGACTGAAAAGGGTTAACTTGGGTCTGAATTTCCATCATTAGGCATGACCCCTTAGTCCCGTATTCACTCCAAGAAAGACTGATATCTCTTGACTGCTGACAGTTGCAGGTAGGAGCCCATCTATAACATCTCTATGTACCAGAAACTGAGTGACACGAGTCACAATATATGTAAAATCATTGGTACAGTTCTCAAACATCTCGATAATGCCTTCCAGCAACAGTCGCCACAAATCAGAATCTGAAATATAATAGTTATCGCTTTTCTTTCTGCTGCAATACATACACTGGCCAACTTTCTTTTTGCCAACCGTCTCAATGCTGCTAATCCAGATGATCCTTGTGTGAGGAGCTTTGGCAGAGAGGCGGACGGGATTCTCTGAGCCCCGCGCCGAGCCGGAGAATTGGCGCAACCGTGCCACACCACCCCAATGCCTGCACGCAATTCTCCGAGGAGCGGAGAATTGGCGCCATTTGCGCCGGTGTATTTGGCGCCGGGCCGCCGATTCTCCGGCCTTGATGGGCTGACCGGCCATGCGGAAATGGCAGAGTCCCACTGGGGCCGTCCACAGCTGCTCGCAGCCGGTGGGAACTCTGCGCACAGGGTCAGGAGGCAGCCTGTGGGGAGGGGGGGGGGAGGGGGGGGGGGGGGGGGGTGCTTTCAATCGGGGCCCACCGAGTGGCGGGCTGGCCTCTCCAGCCCCGGCCCTATTTTGTTACGCGGCCGGCCCCTGAACCCCCGCGCCATGTTGCGTCTGGGCCGGCACATTGAGGAAGTCCCCTGCGCATGCGCAGGTTGCCGCAGCGCCACTGCGCGTGTGCGGGTTGGCGCGGTGCCCAGTTGGCACCGTGAAGGGAGGCTGCGAACCACTCCAGCGTTGTCCAGGCCCCCTGTGGGGTCCAGAATCGGTCATGCCCGGGCCCGTTTCGCGCAGACGTGATACGCGACGGCGTTCACAACGACATGGACACCCTGCCCCCATTTCGGAGAATCCCAGGAACTCTGCAATTCTAAAGTAATTAATTACGTGTGAAGGACTTTGCAAATTTCTTTTGACATGAATGACATGTAAAGCAAATTCTTCCTCTTTTATTCTCTCATGATTTGTTTCAGAAAACTATCATTACTAACTTAAATATGTAATGAAGCTCCCTCGTGCTAAGTCAAATTCCAATAGTGAAAAAAACCAAACCAAAAATAATTTGACTCCTTATTAGGAATTGTCCTGCCTGTTGACGGATGGTTTTTGAATCAATTCTGTTGTTTGATTTACAAAACCTGCAATTGAGGCACTCTTGTGTCCGGTGGGTGTCTCGTCACTTCTTCTTTCGTGTATTGTTCTGTACCAGACATTAATTTGATGTACAACTTTCATCCTTTTAAATGTATTCCCCTTTTCACCCCAAATGCAATTCTGTTTTCATCCAATGTGCATTTTGCACACTTTGCTGTGGAGTCAGAACTAGGTTTACTGCTGTGTGGTTTCAAACATCATACAAACTCTGTGTTCATTCGGGTGAATTCTCACTTTTACTATCAGACAGACGAACAAAGTTCAGTAGCTATCCCCAGCCCCTTTGAAGAATATTCTCGGAGGGAAGGGTCTTCTGACCTGCTAGCCCAATCGGGGACGGGAGTTGGGAATTCACTGGGATGTGTTGGGACTTGTCCCAGCAGTTGGACCGTAGAGCTGAGCATGGAAAAACCATTTCAAAGCACTTGTAAATAGTTTCTTGTACTTGTAATAAATCATTGTTTCTTACAAGTTAACTGATGGAGCCAATCCATGAAGTTATTACAAGAAGAAAAGGCTTATATTTATATTGTCCCGAAGCGCTTTACAGCTAATGAAGTACCTTTAAAGTCTAAAATTGATTGTTGCGTTTCCCACATTACATCAGTTCAAAAATATTTACTTTGGCCGTAAAGCACTTCGGGACATCCAGCAGTCAAAAAGGTGCTGTATAAATGCAAGTCTCATTCAAGTGGTGAGGTGTTGGAAGAGGATGGTGCGGTTGACTACATCAAAAGCTGGAGGGAAGACTGACGGTGGCAGCTATGAAGGAGTAGGCCGCACATTTGGTGGCTCATGCTCGGGTCGGATCTTTGGACCTTTTCCCTCGATTTTTTTTTGTCGGACTTGATTCGGTAAATTGATGGTGGAGGCAATTGTGGAGTGGATTCCTACATCAGTGCATGGAGAGGCGGACCAGAAGTGGTCGTGAAGGAAGAAATAGGCCAACAGAGAAGGCTTGGCTGAAGCTGCAGCGGGAGAAAGCATGGCGGACGACCGGGGCCCTGGCTTGTCGACCCAGCGGTCAAAGGAGCAGCTGATGCAGTTTATTCAAGAGGGCTTCGCCAAGCAGAAACAGGAATGCTTGGACCCGATTAAAGAATTGATTGCGCGGCTGGAACTTAGGCTGGATGCCCAAGACCGGCCGATCCAGAAAGTAGGGAAGGCGCTGGCTGAGCAGGAGGAACACCAAACAGTGGTGGAGCTGGAGGTGGGAATGCTGAGGGACCAGCAGAAAAGGCCCCTGGAGAAGGTAGAGGACCTTGAGAATAGGTCCCGCCGGCAGAACTTGAGAATCGTTGGTCTCCCGGAGGGGTCGAAGGAGCGGATGCTGGGGCATACATAGCAGGCATGTTCGAGAAGCTGCTGGGGGATGGGATGTTCTCATGACCCTTGGAGGTGGACAGGGCTCACAGAGCGCTCACGAGGAAGCCGCGAATGGGAGACCCCCCCCCCCCATGGGCAATGGTGGTGAGATTTCACAGGTACCTGGACAAGGAGTGTACTTTATGGTGGGCCAGGCAGATATGGAGTTGTAAATGGGAGAACTGATGAGACCATCAATTCACGCGACACGTGGTTAAAAGTGAACAGTGGTTTTAATCGTCTTACAACAGAGCCTGCCTGTGACGAGATGAACTCTAGATGAACTGGCAGGCAGGCTCCGACTGCCATGCTTTATACAGCCAGTGGGGGGGGAGGAGTCATGGGCGGAGCCAAGGGTGGAGCCCAGTACAAACTTCCGTACATTCCCAGTACACCTCCCCCTAGGGGCAGAGCCGCGCAACTGCTCGTGTGCCGAGCTTACAGAGGCATGGTACGACATGTGTGATAACAGTGTGAATTATGCTATTATGATTCACCACTAGAACAGTATCCTGTGGATCTATCAGGGTCTGAGTGTGGATGTAGCCAGGAGAAGAGCGGGGTTCAATCAGATAAAGTCGACCCTTTTTAAGACAAAGGTTAAGTTTGGACTATTGTATCCGGCCCGTCTCACTTATGACGAACAACATTTTTATTTTGAGTCTTCCGAGGAAGCGATGGACTTCGCTAAAAGAAAAGGACTGGTGGCGGACTGAGGTGTTTGAACTTTGCTGCAGCGCTCATGTTAAAAAAAGTTTCTTGTTTTTCGGACGTTATCTGTAATGCCTTCTGTATTGATTTGGGCCTTGTTGCAGAGCTGAGTGAGTTAAAGTTTACATTTGCACTGATGCGGGATGGAGGTGTGTTTGTTAGATGTTGGATCTTCTGTTTGATCTCTTTGTTTTTTGTGTTAATTTCCAGGCATTTGTATGGGGATTGCTTTTCTTTTGCATATGTGTGTCTGAGTTTTTTTGGGGGGGCAGGGGAACAATGGGTGAGAGAATGTCTCTGGCGCCATGTGCGGGGGTCACCAAGCTAGCTGGGCGGGCTAGCTCACGGAAGCACAGTGGGGGGTGAGCAGATGTTATGCTTGTTGAAGGGGTTGGTTTACATTGTGCTGTTACTAGGTGGGGGGGGGGAATGTTCTGCTGACGAGGGTGGGTCGTTTGCTGTGGGACAGAAAGGAGGTCAGGGGCGGCGGCTGCCTGAGGGCGTGCTGGGGGATACTTGGGGTGCGGGCTGGAGATTGGCCCAAAAAGGGGATGGCTGATTGGCGGGGGGGGGGGGGGGGGGCAATGAGCCCCCCAACCAGGCTGATCACATGGAATGTGGGAGGGCTAAATGGGCCAGTTAAGAGGGCATGCGTGTCCGTGCATCTGAGGGGACTGAAGGCGGATGTGGTAATGTTACAGGAGATGCACCTTAGAGTAACTGATTAGATTACGGAAGGGATGGGTCAGACAGGTTTTTCACTCGGATTGGACTCAAAGACAAGAGGTGTCACGATCCTGATTAATAAGCGAGTATTATTTGAGGCGGGAAGAATAGTTGTGGATGTGGGAGACCGGTACATTATGTTCAGTGGGAAGCTGGAAGGGTTGCCGGTGGTACTAGTGAACGTGTACGTGCCAAATTGGGATGATGTGGAGCTTATGAAGAGGATGTTGGGGAAGATCCCAGAAACCTGAATTCTCATAATTTGCTCATGGGAGGGGACTTTAATACAGTTATTGCCCCTGGGTTAGACCTGTCGAGCTCAAGGATGGGCAGGGCACCAGCAATGGCGAAGGAGTAAAGGGGTTTATGGAGCAAATGGGGGAGAGGGGTGGACGGGGGGGGGTGGTCCCATGGAGATTTGGGCAGCCGAGAATTAAGGAATTAACCTTCTACTCCTATGTGCATAAAGTGTACTCCCGGATTGACATTTTTATTTTGTACAGGGCTCGACTGACGGGGGTAGTGGACACAGGGTATTCGGCGATCACAATATCAAATCATGTCCCGCACTGGGTTGACCTACAGGTTAGCAAGGAGGCAGGACATGGGACTTTTGGCTCATGAAGAGGTGTGTGGGCGGCTGAGGAAATGTATTCAGAACTACCTGGAAGTCAATGACACGGGTGAAGTTTCGGAGGCGATGGTCTGGGAGGCATTAAAGGCGGTGGTTAGAGGGGAGCTGATCTCGGTACGGGCCCACAGGGAGAAGGCAGACAGAGCAAAGACGGACCGACTGATAAAGGAGATATTGCAGATCGACAGGAGGTATGTGGAGACCCCAGAGGCAGGGCTTCTAAGGGAGCGACGGAGGCTACAGGCGGAGTTCAGCTTGTTAACTACAGGGAAGGCGGTAGAGCAGCTGAGAAAAGCGAGGGGGGCGATTTATGAACATGGTGAGAAGGCCAGCAGAATTCTTGCACAGCATCTTAGAAAGAGGGAGGCAGCCAGGGAGATAGGGAAAGTAAAGGATGATGGCGGGAACCTGGTCAGAGACTCAACAGGGTTAATAAGGCGTTCAAGGAGTTTTACAGTAGGTTGTATGAGGCGGAACCCCAGCTAGGCCGGAGGGGATGAGGCACTTTTTAGGGGGGCTGAAGTTCCTGAAGGTGGACGGGGGTGGGGGAGTCGGTAGAATGGCTGGGGGCCCCGATTGGGTTGAAGGAAATAGCAGAGGGACTAAAGGCCATGCAGTCGGGCAAAGCCCCGGGGCCGGATGGGTACCCAGTGGAGCTCTACAAAAAGTTCTCTGGGATATTGGGGTCACTGTTGATGAGGACATTCAGTGAGGCAAGGGAGCGTGGTGTGCTTCCCCCGACGATGTCACAGGCCACTATCTCATTGATCCTGAAGCGGGACAAGGACCCGGAACTATGCGGGTCCCATAGGCCAATATCCCTACTAAATGTGGACGCCAATCTGCTGGCCAAAATCTTGTCCTCTAGGATTGAAGACTGTGTTCCGGAAGTGATTGGGGAGGACCAGATGGGATTTGTTAAGGGTAGGCAGTTGGCAGCCAACGTAAGAAGGTTGTTAAATGTGATTATGATGCCCCCAGAAGGTAGGGACCTGGAGGTAGTGGTCGCAATGGGCGCAGAGAAGGCATTTGACCAAGTGGAATGGGAATATCTGTGGGAGGTACTGGGGCGGTTTGGATTTGGGTGGAGCTTCATTGACTGAGTCAGGCTGTTACATCAGGCTCCTGTTGCGAGCGTACGGATGAACAGGTCAACATCGGACTCTTTCAGGCTGCATCGGGGGGACGAGACAGGGATGCCCCCTCTCCCCACTGCTGTTCACGTTGGCCATAGAGCCGCTGGCTATTGCGCTGAGAGCCTCAAAGGGCTGGAAGGGGCTGATCCGGGGGTTGGGGGGGGGGGGGGGAGTCGAACACAGAGTCTCGGTATGCACAGACGACCTGCTCCTAAATGTTTCAAACCCACCAGAGGGGATGGAAGAAATTATGAGGATTCTGGAGGAATTTGGCCAGTTTCCAGATTATAAACTAAATATAGGGAAAACCTGAGATGTTTCCGACTCGAGGAGGGTTGTATGTGTGGAGGTGAGAGAAATTGTTGTTCGGCGGCTCCCAATTGCGAAGACCATAGGCACACATCTGGATCCAGGAGGGAGGTGTGAAGGCACTCATCTCCTTAAGCCACTAAATCCTGCTGGACGGTCAACACCGCGCAGCCGCACTGACCTCCTGAGCAAGAAGATGGCAGCGAAAGCCCAGCAAAGCAACAAGCTGTTTGCTTCAAAGCCTTCAAAAGTGGTACTATAACGCTGCAGGGTTCAACAAATATGGACTTGTGCGAGATGACACACTGCGCGAAGATGGTAACGTGAAAGATGCTGTGAGAAGGTTGCCTGAAAACCTTGACAATGATAGAAATTTCCGCATCAAGCGAGCTTTAGATTTGAGCATGAAGCATCAAATCCTTCCAAAGGAAATGTGGACACAATTTAAGCAGGATGTGCATCGCATACCTTAAGGAAGTTGTCAGCGAACAAAAAGAAAAGGAAGAATGGGTTAAGAAGTGATTTGCTGATTTCATTAATGACTTGGTACTTGGTTCTCTGTTAATATCCAACCATGCAAATTTAAAACTTATTCCTTCGTTATTGACTTTGTCAACAGCCAGGATAACAGATTCCCTTCTTGAAAAAATAAATTGTGCTGTAAAACTATATAAATGCAATTTGTGTGGTTTGTGTACAGAATGATTTAAAAGTCATGTCCGGATTATTTCTGTAATGGATGCTCTTTTAATTGTGTAGATTTAAAAATAAATCAAAAGTAATGTTCTGCTCTCGTATGCTTGACTGGTAGGAAAGAAAACCGCTTTCAGAATTTTTTTTAAAAATCCACCAAAAAAATCCTTTGCCTTGATGAAGTTGGTGGGTCCCTGAAATTCAAAAACCCCTGCCAACAAAGTTAAAAGTTGAAATCCTGCATAGCAGTGAGGCTCGCAACCTTACTGTCATATTTAAAGTTTCAACTCACCTCTTATTATGAATGTTTAAATTGTGCAAAATAAATTGAGGGTGAGGTTGATGCTTCAGCTTGTTTCGTGTACTGTGAACACCAATCAATGGAATGAATAAATGGATAAATCCATGCTGGACAGGTCAGAAATTGTCATACTCTAATTATACAGGGGTCTGATCAGCGTTGTGTCCAGTTTTCATCATCAGTTGTAGGGGGAACATTCACGTCCTGGTAATGGTGCAAAGAGGAGCCTCTGGCTAAGCTCAGGGTTAGAAAACTGTGGAAGGAAGAACTGGAGAAACAAAGATACAAACAAAAACATTCAACAGATCAATCCTCATTTGATAGGAAACAGGTTAGGATAGGTCTCTGTTTCAGATTTTCATTGTTGATATTTTTTTTAAACTTCTCAGCTGCATCTCATTTGTTATGCTGCTTGGCCACAGCCAGTATTCTTTTTAATAAAGTCTTGAATGCATTTGGTATCTTTCACATCAACTGGATTGTCCCAAAGAGCTTTACCACTAATGAGGTATGTTTGCAGTGCAGTCGCTGTTTTAATGTAGGGGAAATGGTAGCCAATCTGCATACAGCAAACTCGCGTGAGTTGGGTGGCGTAGTGGTATTGTCACTGGACTAGTAATCTAGAGTCCCTGGGTAATTCTCTGGGGCCCTGGGTTCAAATCCCACCATGACAGATGGTGAAACATAAATTCAATAAAAATCTGGAATTGAACATCCAATGATGACCATGAAACCATTGTCGATTGTCGTAAAAACCCATCTGGTTCACTAATGTCCTTTAGGGAAGGAAATCTGCCATCCCTACCTGGTCTGGCCGACATTTAACACCAGATCCCCAGTAATGTGGTTGACTCTTAAATGCCTAGCAAACCACTCAGTTCAAGGGCAATTGGGGATTGGCACAAATGCTGGCCCAGCCAGCGACTCTCGCATCCCATGAACGAATTTTTAAAAAAGCATAAACAGCAATGTGACTGATGGAACCATCAATTCAGCGAACACGTGTAGTTGGATCTGAACAGAGGCTTTAATACACTTACAACAGAGCCAGCCTATTCGTCGTTGAACTCCAGATGACTGCAGGCTGGCTCTAAGGCACTGATCTTTATACATCGGTCCCAGGGGGAGGAGTCCTGGGTGGAGCCAAGGGAGGAGCCCAGTACAAACTCTTGCGTACTCCCAGAGTGACTCCCCCTGGTGGTCGGATAGTGCAACTGCACTTACAATGGTGGATAGTGAACATATATTAACGGAGTTATATTGGCAACTATATACAGCATTGATCTTACAACGGGTAGATAACGAACATATATACATGGAGTGATATTGGCAACTATATATAGTGTGAATCACATTCACCACAGTGACAATGAGCAGATGATCTGTTTTTGTGATATTGATTTGAGGAATAAATGTTAGCCAGGCCACCAGAGATAACTCCCTTCTCTTAGAAATAATACGTGGGATATTTTACATCCACCTCAGAGGTGGGATGGTGCGCAGGGCACAATTTGATGTTTAATTTGAAACATGGCCCTGCCCACAGTACAGCAGTGTCACCTAGATTTTTGTCATAGATTTGTGGAGTGAAACTTGAGCCCACAACCTCCTAACTCAAAGGCGAGAGGCCGACCGATTGAGCAACAGATGATAACCATTGAATTAATTATTATCTTGACTCACCACCAACCCTGTTCCCTAGTCTTTGGGTAGTCACTGGTCTAGTATTACAGAGGCCCAGGCTAATGTTCTGGGGGCGTGGGTTTAAATTCCAAAATGGTAACTGATGGAATTCAAATTCAATTAACAAATCTGGAATTAAAAGCTAGTCTCAGTAATGGTAACCGTGAAAGCATTGCCGATTGTTGTAAAAACCCATCCAGTTCACTAATGTCATTTAAGGAAGGAAATCTGCAGCCCTTACCGGTCTGGTCTACATGTGACTCCAGACCCATAGCAATGTGGTTGACTCTCAACTACCCTTTTAAATGGCCAAGAATGTTTTTGTTAAATTCATTCATGGGATGTGAGCATCACTGGGCCACCGTTTATTGCCCAATTCCCAATTGCCTTTGAACTGAGTGGCTTACTAAAAGTGAATCTGCTGTGGTGGGATTCAAACCCAGGTTCCCAGAGAATTAGCTTGGGCCTCCGGATTACCGGTCCAGTGACAATATGGCTACGCCACCACCTCCCTCTAAATCGACTTGGGTGCATCAAATCACCGCAGAAAAGTTGATTAAAGAATAAAACCAGACAGGCCACCTGGCAACTACCTTGGTTTCAGAACTATAAATGCATACCCAGCCTGTCAATGATGCTATGTCCTCCTTACTAAAATCTGGGGGCTTCTGCCAAAATGGGGAGAGCTGTCCCGCAGACTAGTCAAACAACAGTCGGGCGATCAGGTCAAACATGGCCAAGGAAACATCTTGTTGATTACCACCTCCTTTATCATGGCCAGTCCACCTACCCTGCACGTCTTTGGGCTGTCGGAGGAAACCTGAGCACCCGGAGGAAACCCACGCAGACATGGGGAGGACATGTAGACTCCACACAGACCGTGACCTAGCGGTGAATCGAACCTGGGATCCTGGTGCTGTGAAGCCACAGTGCTATCCACTGTGCTACTGTACTGCCCTAGAAACAATGACGGTGGCAAGGGCACAGAATATACTCTGGGTGGGGACTTCAATATCCATCACCAAACGTGGCTCAGTAGCAATTCTACTTATCCAACTAGCTGAATCCTGAAGGCATGGGCATGTTGCAGATGGTGAAGGAATCAACAAGAGGGAAAAAACTACTTTTGCAATCTACCTGTCGCAGATACATATGTCCACGACAGCACCAGTAGGAATGATCACAGCACAATTCTTGTAGCGATGATGTCCCATCTTCCCATTGATGATGCACTCCATTGTGTAGTATGGCACTATCGCCGTGCTAAATGTGATAGATTTGAGCAGATGAAGCACTTCAAAAATGGACCCGCAAGGAGCTTTGAGCCATAGCAGCAGCAGCAGCAGCAAAATTATGTTCAACCACATGTAACCTCATTACTATCAGGCTGGGGATTAACCCAGGTTTAATGAAGAGTACAGGGAGTGCATGCAAGGAGCAGCAACAGGCATATCTAAGAATGTGGGATTAACCTGAGGTGTGAATCTACAGCACAGGACGATTTGCGAGTGATAGGAAGACCTACAATGAACAGATCAGACCTGAGCCACGCAGTCCTGCCACAAAAGTTGTGGTGAACTTACTGGAAGAGGATGCTCCATAAATATCACCATCTTCAATGATGGAGGTGCCCAGCACATCAGTGCAAAAGACAAAACTGAAACATTTCCAACCATTTTTAGTTAGAAGTGCAAAGAATGATCCATCTTGGCCTCCTCCTGAGGTCACCAACATTTTAGCTGCCAGTTTTCAGCCAATTCTATTCAGTTCTTATGATATCAAGAATTGGGCGGCACAGTAACACAGTGGTCGGCACTGCTGCCTCACAGTGCTGAGATCCGGGTTCGATCCCGTCCCCAGCTCACTGTCCATATGGAGTTTGCACATTCTCCCGTGTCTGCGTGGGTCTCACCCCCCACAAACCAATAAAGATGTGCAGGACAGGTTGATTGGCCACGCTAAATTGCAACTTAATTGGGAAAAAAAGAATTGGGTACTCTAAATTTAAAAAAAAAGAAATTATATCAAGAAATGGCCAAAGTCACTGAATGCTGCAAAGGCCAAGTGCCCTAGGCCAGAAAACTATAGACCAGCCGGTTTGACATCAGTGATGGGTAAATTATTGGAAACAATTTTGAGAGATAAACTGTCAATTAGAAAGGCACGGATTGATCAGTGATAGTCAGAATAGTTTTGCTAAGGGAAGATTGTGTGTTACTAACGTAATGCAATTTTTTGAGGAAGTAACAAGGAGGATTCATAAGACCATAAGACATAGGAGCAGAATTGGCCATTCGGCCCATCGAATCTGCATGCCATTCAATCATGGCTGATATTTTTCTCATCCCCATTCTCCTGCCTTCTCCCCATAACCCCTGATCCCCTTATTAATCAAGAGCCTATCTATCTCTGCCTTAAAGACACTCAGTGATATGGCCTCCACAGCCTTCTTCAGTAAAGAGTTCCACAGATTCACCACCTTCTGGCTGAAGAAATTTCTCCTCACCTCAGTTTTAAAGGACGTCTTTTCAGTCTGAGGCTGTGCCCTTGGGTTCTAGTTTTTCCTACTAGTGGAAACATCCTCTCCAAGTCCACTCTATCTAGGCTTCTCTGTATCCTGTAAGGTTCGATAATATCCACTCTCATCCTCTGAACTCCCAACGAGTACAGACCCAGAGTCCTCAATCGTTCCTCAAATGACAAGCTCTTCATTCCAGAGATCATTCTTGTGAACCTCCTCTGGACCCTTTCCAAGTCAGCACATCCTTCCTTAGATACGGAGCCCAAAACTGCTCACAGTACTCAAAATGGGGTGTGACCAGAACCTTTATACAGCCTCAGAAGTAGATCCCTGCTCTTGTTTTCTAGCCCTTTCGACATGGATGCTAACATTGGATTTGTCGTCCTAACTGCTGACTGAACCTGCACGTTAACCTTAAGAAAATCTTGACTAGGACTCCGCAGTCCTTTTGTGCTTCTGATTTCTTTAGCCTTTTCCCATTTAGAAAATAGTCTGTGCCTCATTTCAGTAAGGCATTTGACAAGGTTCCACATGACAGACTGGTTAGAAAAGTTCAATCTCCTGGAATACAGGGGAAGGTTGGATCCACAATTGGCTCAGTGACAGAAAACAAACGTATTGGTTGATGAGTGGTTTTGCGAATAGAAAACGATTTCTCGCGACATTCCAGAGGACTCAATTTTGGGGCCCTTTCTATTTGTTGTACATATTAATGATTTAGACTTTTGTTTTATAAATTTAGAGTACCCAATTATGTTATCAACAATGAAGGGGCAATTTGGTATGGCCAGTCCACCTAACCTACACAACTTTGGGTTGTGGGAGTGAAACCCACGCAGACATGGGGAGGATGTGCAAACTCCACACGGACAGTGACCCAGGGGCGAGAATTGAACCCGGGTCCTCAGTGCTGCCGTCCCAGTGCTAACCACTGTGCCACATGCAGCCCTTAATGATTTAAACTTAAATGTTGGAGGCATCATTGGTAAATTTGTCAAATTGGCTGTGTAGTTGATAATGAAATAGATAGCTGTCAACTCGATAATGATATAGTTTAGTTGAGTGGGCATGGAAGTAGCACATGGATTTAATCCGGAAAAGTGTGAGGTAATGCATTTATGGAGGGGAAACAATGCAAGGGAATACTCAATAAATGGGAAGATATCAAGAGTGGTGAGGTAATTAGAGACTTTAATGTGCATGTTTACAGGTCCTTGAAGGTAGCAGGATAGATGGACAAGATGGTTAAGAAAGCGCATGGAATGGTTTATTATTTGTTAAGCTCTTATTTAAGGATGACATCCGGGCAATAGGAAGGGATGACATTGGTGCTATGGAGGATAAAGTTGAATCCATTTGGGTGGAAATCAGGAATAGTAAGGCGAAAAAGTCACTGATAGGAGTAGTCTATAGGCCATCAAATAGTAACATTATGATGGAGCAGGCAATAAACAAAGAAATAACTGATGCATGTAGAAATGGTACAGCAGTTATCATGGGGGATTTTAATCTACATGTCGATTGGTTTAACCAGGTTGGTCAAGGCAGCCTTGAGGAGGAGTTTATCGAATGTCTCCACGATAGTTTCCTAGAACAGTATGTAATGGAACCTACGAGGGAACAAGCGGTCCTAGATCTGGTCCTGTGTAATGAGACAGGATTGATTAATGATCTCCTCATAGTTAGGGATCCTCTCGGAAGGAGCGATCACAATATGGTGGAATTTAAAATACAGATGGAGGGTGAGAAGGTAAAATCAAACACTAGTGTTTTTGCTTAAACAAAGCAATGGGATGAGAGAAGACTGGGAGCAAAGACTTTATGGTGGAACAGTGAAGAACATTCCAAGCGATTTTTCACAGCACTCAGCAAAGAGTTCTACCAACAAAAAGGAAGGACGGTAGAAAGAGGGAAAATCGACCGTGGATATCTAAGGAAATAATTGAAGGAAAAAGCATACAAAGTGGCAAAGATTAGTGGGAGACTAGAGGACTGGGAAATCTATAGGGGGCAACAGAAAGCTACTAAAAAAGCTATAACGAAGAGTAAGATCGATTATGAGAATAAACTTGCTCAGAATATAAAAACAGATAGTAAAAGTTTCTACAAATATATAAAACAAAAACGAGTGGCTAAGGTAAATATTGGTTCTTTAGAGGATGAGAAGGGAGATTTAATAATGGGAGATGAGGAAACGGCTGAGGAATTGAACAGGTTTTTTGGGTCGGTCTTCACAGTGGAAGACACAAATCACATGCCAGTGACTGATGGAAATGAGGCTATGACAAGTGAGGACCTTGAGATGATTGTTATCACTAAGGAGGTAGTGATGGGTAAGCTAATGGGGCTAAAGGTAGACAAGTCTCCTGGCCCTGATGGAATGCATCCCAGAGTGCTAAAAGAGATGGCATGGGAAATTGCAAATGCACTAGTGATAATTTATCAAAATTCACTAGACTCTGGGGTGGTCCCGGCAGATTGGAAATTAGCAAGCGTGACACCACTGTTTAAAAAAGGAGGTAGGCAGAAAGCGGGTAATTATAGGCCAGTTAGCTTAACTTCGGGAGTAGGGAAGATGCTGGAATCTATCATCAAGGAAGAAATAGCGAGGCATCTGGATGGAAATTGTCCCATTGGGCAGACGTAACATGGGTTCAGAAAGGGCAGGTCGTGCCTAACTAATTTAGTGGAATTTTTTGAGGACATTACCAGTGCAGTAGATAACGGGGAGCCAATGGATGTGATATAGCTGGATTTCCAGAAAGCTTTTGACCAGGTACCACACAAGGTTGCTGCATAAGATAAAGATGCATGGCATTAAGGGTAAAGTAGTAGCATGGATAGAGGATTGGTTAATTAATAGAAAACAAAGAGTGGGGATTAATGGGTGTTTCTCTGGTTGGCAATCAGTAGCTAACGGTGTCCCTCAGGGATCAATGTTGGGCCCACAATTGTTCACAATTTACATAGATGATTTGGAGTTGGGGACCAAGTGCAATGTGTCCAAGTTTGCAGACGACACTAAGATGAGTTGTAAAGCAAAAAGTGCAGAGGATACCGGAAGTCTGCAGAGGGATTTAGATAGGTTAAGTGAATGGGCTAGGGTCTGGCAGATGGAATACAATGTTGACAAATGTGAGGTTATCCATTTTGGTAGGAATAACAGCAAAAGCGATTATTATTTAAATGATAAAATATTAAAACATGCTGTTGTGCCGAGAGACCTAGGTGTGCTAGTGCATGAGTTGCAAAATGTTGGTTTACAGGTGCAACAGGTGATTAAGAAGGCAAATGGAGTTTTGTCCTTCATTGCTAGATGAATGGAGTTTAAGACTAGGGAGGTTATGCTGCAATTGTATAAGGTGTTAGTGAGGCCACACCTGGAGTATTGTGTTCAGTTTTGGTCTCCCTACCTGAGAAAGGACATACTGGCGTGGAGGGTGTGCAGAGGAGATTCACTAGGTTAATGCCAGAGCTGAAGGGGTTGGATTACGAGGATAGGTTGAGTAAACTTACACTGTACTCATTGGAATTTAGAAGGATGTGGGGGGATCTGACAGAAACATGTAAAATTATGAAGGGAATAGATAGGATAGATGCGGGCAGGTTGTTTCCACTGGCAGGTGAAAGCAGAACTAGAGGACATCGCCTCAAAATAAGGGGAAGTAGATTTAGGACTGAGCTTAGGAGGAACTTCTTCACCCAAAGGGTTGTGAATCTATGGAATTCCTTGCCCAGTGAAGCAGTTGAGGCTCCTTCATTACATGTTTTTAAGGTAAAGATAGATAGCTTTTTGAAGAGTAAAGGGATTAAGGGTTGTGGTGTTCGGGCCGGAAAGTGGAGCTGAGTCCACAAAAGGTCAGCCATGATCTCATTGAATGGTGGAGCAGGCTCGAGTGGCCAGATGGCCTACTCCTGCTCCTAGTTCTTATGTTCTTATTAAATTAAAATCCTGGCCTGGAAATATATCGTTCCTTCATTGTTGCTGGGTCAAAACCCTGGAACTCTCTCCCGAGCAGCACTGTGGGTGTACCTATACCACAAGGACACAAGCGCTTCAAGAAAGCAGCTCACCACCACGTCCCAAGGGTAATTAAAGATGGACAATGAATTCTGGTCCAGACAGTGAATCCTCCATCCCTTGAATGAATAAAAAAAGGTAATTGTATAATGAAATGAAATGAAAGGTGGGAGAGGGGGATGAAATCAGTCGCAAAAGTACCGTGTTTGTGTCCGGGATTGAACATTTAACTGCCACAATATGAGCAGGAACATGTTCAAATTTATGAAAGGCAGTATTTGTTTATGCAAAGAATAATCAACACCTGGAATCAACTTTTTGACATTGGGTATTGAAGGCAACCTCCAAAGTTATTTCAAGTGACAAGTGTTGTAATGCTCTTGATTACGGAAGTCTTTGTCGTCTTCAGTTAACAGCAAGTCTTTATTAACTACCTGTAACTATGTACATAGAATAAAAGGTCGAGGCATGGAGCCACCACCATGTCTAGGTCTTAACCAGTCTCTGACCAACATCACATTGACCCTAGGTTGTATGACTTCTTACATCATTGTGTGGGTGTTACTGGACTTTGTGCCACATTAACCTTTTATATACTAAGAAGTCTTACAACACCAGGTTAAAGTCCAACAGGTTTGTTTCGAATCACTAGCTTTCAGAGCACAATTCCTTCCTCAAGTGAATGAAGAGAAGGGTTCCAGAAACACATATATAGACAAAGTCAATGATGCGAGACGATACTTTGAATGCGAGTCTTTGCAGGTAATTAAGTCTTTACTGGTCTAGATGGAGCGACTGGAGAGAGGGATAATCACAGGTTAAAGAGGTGTGAATTGCCTCAAGCCAGCATGGTAGCATTGTGGATAGAACAATGGCTTCACAGCTCCAGGGTCCCAGGTTCAATTCCGGCTTGGGTCACTGTCTGTGCGGAATCTGCACATCCTCCCCGTGTGTGCGTGGGTTTCCTCCGGGTGCTCCGGTTTCCTCCCACAGTCCAAAGATGTGCAGGTTAGGTGGATTGGCCTTGATAAATTGCCCTTAGTGTCCAAAATTTCCCTTAGTGTTGGGTGGGGTTACTGGGTTATGGGGATAGGGTGGGGGTGTTGACTTTGGGTAGGGTGCTCTTTCCAAGAGCCGGTGCAGACTCGATGGGCCAAATGGCCTCCTTCTGCACTGTAAATTCTATGATATCTATGATAATTGTACGACACTGGTTTTGTTTGTCACTTCTCAACCCCAAGTGGTTAAATTGGGGTCACTTTCATAAAGGCCATCTCCAGTTTTGACGATTTGCTGCCGCCTTGAAAAATCATTTGCATATTTTCGCAAGTTGTTATTATCGCTGTCTTCATTATATACTTGTACTTGCATTTTACATCCCATCAGTTTTCCTAGGCTTATAAATCCAAAACTGACAGTCTTGAGATGTCAGACTCGCAGTTAAATCCAAGAATGCCGTACCTCAGATTTATCACTTTACCTGCTCATTCTCCCTCTAGTGGTCACTTGCACTCACTGTGCAGTAACATCTTCTGACAAACCTTGACCATTCAAGGAACTGACTGAAAGAAAACTTAAATTTTCAAACTGCTGTCCCTTGCTTTCCAGGATTGTAGTTTATTCAGTGTGAGAGAGAGATACTGAGTCATTTAATAAAGGAAAATATATTTTTTTATAAAGCACCTTATCACAGCCTCAGAATGTCACAAAATACTTCATATCCAATCTGTCATTCTCATGATGGAAGCAAACATAGCGTCTGATTTTCACACAGCATGATTCCACAGACAGGTAGTTGGATAATCTATTTTTATTTTTGGTTTTGATTGAAAGCTCCCCACTGTTCTTGAGATAGTGTCTTCTAAATTACAGGCACCTACAAACAAGGCCACAGATGAACATCTCCTGCACTTCTGACAGTGCAGTATTCCCTCAGTAGTGTACTGGTACGTCAACCTAGATTCTAAACACAAGTCTCCAACACAAGACTCCAAATGAGACTGAAACACAGCCTTAGAATTAGAGGGGGTAAATTCAGAACAGAAATGCGGAGACATTTCTTCAGCCAGAGAGTGGTGGGCCTGTGGAATTCATTGCCGCGGAGTGCAGTGAAGGCCGGGACGCTAAATGGCTTCAAGGCAGAGATAGA
This sequence comes from Scyliorhinus canicula, assembly GCF_902713615.1. NCBI lineage: Eukaryota > Metazoa > Chordata > Chondrichthyes > Carcharhiniformes > Scyliorhinidae > Scyliorhinus > Scyliorhinus canicula. The sequence continues at coordinate 73,317,865 of NC_052155.1, forward strand.
TAAATTTTTGATGTCGCGAGGAATTAAGGGCTACGGGGAGAATGCTGGTAGGTGGAGTTGAAATGCCCATCAGCCATGATTGAATGGCGGAGTGAACTCGATGGGCCGAATGGCCTTACTTCCACTCCTATGTCTTATGGTCTTATGGAAATTCACAACCCTCTGACTTGGAGTCAAGAGCTAACTTCTATTACTTTACTGAAATCATTTTTTAAAATATAAATTTAGAGTATCCAATTCATTTTTGCCAATTAAGGCGCAATTTAGTGTGGCCAATCCACCTACCGTGTGCATTGTTTTGGGTTGTGGGGGTGAGACCCACGCAGACATGGGGAGACATGTGCAAACTCCACACGGACAGTGACCCAGAGCCGAGATCGAACCTGGGATCTCGGTGCCTTGAGGCAGCAGTGCTAACCACTGTGCCACCGTGCTGCCACCTACTGAAATTATTTTGACTCCTGGCCCATGGCTCTTGTGCATTTGAGGAAAGATTGTTCTGGTGCTTGCTGCTGTGGTTCAGGTCAAGTGCAACACAAGTAGAGGTGCCTCAACATTCCAAAGGGGTGGGTGGTGGGAATATCAGTGAGAGGATTTGAAGAGTGTTTTTAGACCACAATCAAAACCTTGACCTAATGCCCATTGTCAAATGCAGTCATAAAGAATTCTATGACACCGTTTCAAAGAAGAGATGGGGGGTTTTGTGCATTGATCTGGTCAATATTTATCCCGCCACCAAAGCCTAAGAAGACATCTGATCAAATCTATGTGCGTAACTTGGCTGTGTGAAAATTGCCTGCTGTTGGTTCCGGTCCTGGTGGGGGGTATCTGACTCCAGAGGTGGGGGGACTCAGCGGTGGCCAGGCCCGTGATCAGGGGACACTGATTGGCGGGCTGTCGGGATCTGGGAGGGACCTACATTCCTCCGCGTGGGCCCGCTCTCTGGCTCCGCCATGTTGGCCGCGCCCGCGCTGGGGTGGGCTGCCGCACGCGTGCATGGCCGCACAGTCTGACTAGCAGGGCCCCACCGGCAGCCAGAGCTACAGGACGCACGCCGAGGCTCTGCTGGCCTCCTGGAAAACGGAGAATGACCCCCAGACCTTCAAGGAAAAAGTCCGGAGTGATTCTCTCCCGTTTTCCGGCGGGCATGGGGACTTAGTCCCCAGAAGGGAGAATCCCACACGAGATTTTGGGCGGGAGTCTCCCGTACCCGGCGGGGTGGGGGGTCCCGGCGGGATGGAGTGGCGTGAACCACTCCGGCGTCAGGCCGCCTCCGCACCTTCAGGGGCTAGGCCCGCCCCGGAGTGGTTGGCGCCCCGCCGGCCGGCGTGGAAGGCCTTTGGTGCCGCGGCAGCCGGGGGCGAAGGGATTCCGCCGGCCAGCAGGGGTCCTCGCATGTGTGGGAGCGTCAGCGGCTGCTGATGTCATCCCCACGCATGTGCGGGGGGGGGGGGGGGGGGGGGGGGTTCCACCTACACGTCGGCCATGGCGGAAGCTTACATAGCCGACGGGTAGGAAAAGGGTGCCCCCATGGCACAGGCCTGCCCGCGGATCAGTGGGCCCCGATCACGGCCATGCCATCGTGGGGGCTCCCCCGAGGGCCAGATCGCCCCGCGCCCCCTCAGGACCCCAGAGCCCACCCACGCCGTCAGGTCCCACCGGTAAGGGACCTAGTCCAATTTACACCGGCAGGGCCTGCATAGAACCAGCGGGACTTTGGCCCATCACGGGCCGGAGAATTGCCGGGGGGGGGCCGCGACCGGCGTGGCGCGATTTCAGCTCGGCCGGGGGTCGGAGAATCCCGCCCATTTTCTTTGTTACTTAAATGGTTAAGGATCCTGTTTATTTCTTTGTTCAATTCAAACCAGAGGGAAGTTACTGAAGTGGTTGCCTGAATTGCTTCACTACTGACTACAATCCTGACCTGCATAAAACCAGTAAGGCAGTGATGCAAGGAAATAGTCTGTACCCTTCAAGGCCATTGAAAGAAGCAGATCATATTACATTGCAGCCTAATTATCCACATAGTTGTGAGACTTGCTTCTAAAAGGAGTCTACCTCAGCTCTCCTTTCTTGTTTCATTTAATTAAAAGAAGAAACCTGTGAGTTGTGGGTTATCAGGAAATGGGCAGGATGAGGTATGAAAATGGAAAACATTTCGTCTTGTCATTAGTTCGGTAAATCTCATTCCTCCATCCAAATTGAAAAAGGAATGGAAGGGACGTAATGCTCTCATAGATTTTGTATCGAAAGTGTGAAGATGCTGAATAGCGTAAGAAAGGAAAAACAGGATTTAGCAGGAAATCAGGATTTACGTTGTGATTGCACTGTTCAGGCTGGATTAAGATTGATGTGGAGATGCCGGCGTTGGACTGGGGTGAGCACAGTAAGAAGTCTTACAACACCAGGTTAAAGTCCAACAGGTTTGTTTCAAATCACTAGCTTTCGGAGCACTGCTCCTTCCTCAAGTGAATCATTCACCTGAGGAAGGAGCAGTGCTCCGAAAGCTAGTGATTTGAAACAAACCTGTTGGACTTTAACCTGGTGTTGTAAAACATCTTACTGGATTAAGATTGTTGAGGGAAATAGCACCGTAATTAAATACATCATCAGTAATATTTCAACCATTTACAATCCTCTTGAATTCAGACTTCAATTTTTTATTCCAAAACAATTTTCATATTTTATTTTCTTCTCTAAACTGAAGTCGATAAGGTTGTAGATAGTCAAGTCATCACCTAAGGCTGCCTACTTCCACCTCCATTACATTGTCCAACTCGAGCCTCATCTCAGCTCATCAGCTGCTAATACCCTCATTGTGCCTCATCATTAAAGTTGGACTATTCCAGTGCACTCCTGGCAGGTTCCCATCTTTCACCCTCTGGTGCAGAGTGCAGGAGGTCATCCCAGGACAAGCACTAGGTGTCAACCTTGTGAGATTGCGGCTCAGGACTACTTGCATACAGCGGAAGCAGCATGTGATAGACCGAGCTACGTCATTCCACAGCGAATGCATCAGATATAAACTCTGCAGTCCTGCCACATTCAGCTGTGGACAAGTAAACAACTAACCAGAAGATGGCAATCAGACTACTCATGGTTATCAGTAAAGTGATCGAAGTGCTGTTGCCGGTGCTAACAAGCAGCGCTTAGACTGCAATAACCTGTTCACTGATGCTCAGTTTGGGTTCCACCAGGCCTACCCAGTTGCTGAGCTTATTACAGAGGTGAGGTGAGAGTGACTGCCCTTGAAATGAAGGCCACATTTGAAAAGGTGTGACATCAAGGAGCCCAAAACAAAACTGGAATTAGTGTGGGGCTGGGGGGGGGGGGGGATCATCAATGACCTACCCTCAATCAATTTTTAAAATAAATTTATATTACCCAAGGGGCAATTTAGTGTGGCTAATCCACCTACCCTGCAAATCTTTGGGTTGTGGGGGTGAAACCCCCGCAGAAATGGGGAAAATGTGCAAACTCCACATGGACAGTGACCCAAGGCCGGTAATCGAACCCGGGTCCTCAGAACTGTAGCTGGGGCTGATGAGTGACGAATAACATTCGTGCCACACGAATGCCCCAAGCAATGACCATCTCCAACAAGAGAGTATCTATGACAAAACCCCTTGAATTGCCATTGTTGAATTCTTCACTATCAACACCGTGGGGTTACAATTGACCAGAAACTGAACTGGACTAACCACATAAATACTGTGGCTACAAGAGCAGGTGAGAGGCTAGGAATCGTGTGGTAAGTACATTAACTCACCACCTGGCAATAGCAGCAGATGCATGGTAACACCACCACCTGCAAGTATCCCTCTGAGCCATACACCATCCTGACTTGGAACTATACCAAAGTCCCTTCACTGTCGGCATGTCAAAATCCTGGAATATCCTTTCCGACAGAACTGTGGATTCACCGACACTGCCAAGAACGTCACCAGTTCAAGAAGTTGGTTTACACCTTCTCAAAGGCATTGAGGAATGGCAACAAATGTTGACCTACCCAGCAAGGTCACATCCTATGTAAGAATTTGTTTAAACCTCCTTGGTAGGCTTGTTGAGCTATGGCCGGGGAGCTTGGTGTGAAAGTTTTATTGACATGTCAAATTAATTGTGCTAATGGAGTGCTCCCTATCATAATGAAGGTCACTAGTTTTCTGTTTTCCAGAAAAATAGACAATAATGCAACGCCTTCTGAAATGTTGAATTTGCGATTTAACTTATGGGGCGTGATTCTCCGAGCCTCACGCCGGGCCGGAGAATCACCGCCACCGCGCCATGCCGGCTGAAGCTGGCGCGCAATTCTCCGAGGTGCGGAGAATCGCCGTCATTTGTGCCGGCGCATTTGGCGTGGCGACAGTCGCGGGCTGCTGATTCTCCGGCCTGGGTGGGCCGAGCAGCCGCGCGGAAACGGCATTGCCCCGCCGGCGCCGTTCACCCCTGGTCGCTGCCGGCGGGAACTCTGCGCAAAGGGTCGGGGGTGGGGGGGTGACCTGTGGGGGAGGGAGGGGGGCTCTGTCCCCGGGGGGGCCTCCGATGGGGTCTGGCCCGCGATCGGGGCCCACCTGGCGGGCTGGCCTCTTCCCCCCCCCCCCCCTGCCTACTTTGTTGCGCGGATGGCCCCTGAACCCCTACGCAATGTTGCGTTGGGGCCGGCACGCTGAAGAAGTCCCCCGTGCATGCGCGGGTTGGCGTGGCGCCCATTTGGTGCAGGGAGGGGCATGAACCGCTCCAGCACCCCAGAATCGGTTGTCCCCATGCCCATTTCGTGCCATTGTGAAACGTGACGGTGTTCGCGACGACGCGAACACTTAGTCTCCATTTTGAGAATCGCGCCCATGATGTTTTTGTGCCACCAGTAATTGCCATGTTAAATGATAAACTTTTGTACTATTTTGATCGTTTTTGCCTGTGTTACCAGCTGCACACCACTGCTGCCAATGCTGTTTCACATCCATTCTACAAATGCTTGGTTATAAAATTGCATTGCATGTTTGTATCCATTCTGAGCTTTGCTTTATTACTGCTTCCATTTACATATGAACCTAATTACAAATATAGGAATTAGGAGCAGGAGTAGTCCATTCGGCCCCTCGCGCCTGCTCCACCTTTATTTAAGATCATGGCTGATCTGATTGTGGCATCTATTCCACTTTCTTGTCTACCCTCTATATCCTTCGACACCCTTGTTAATCAATCAAGAATTCATCTAACTCAGCCTTTTAAATATTCAGTGATTGGTCCGGTGAGGGAGCAGTGCTGATCAGATGCACAAGAGGTGGCTCTTCGCCTGGAAACCTGAAATTAGGCACTTTTATTCCAAAGATAGACCACTAAACCTGGGGTAAAAGCCCCCCACCCTCCTCCAACAACACCACAATGAATGAGGAATGCCAGACAACAACTTGAGGAGCCGTAAAGACCGCAGAATTAGTAAAAGCCTGGAAAGGAAGATTGAGGCTCTGGGCAATGATGAACACGCGAGGCAATGAGGAGCTGGCCACACCCGAATGGTATGGACCGCCAGTATGCCAGGCAACCTTCCCCCCCCCCGATTATAGATCGCAAATGGTGAGAATGGAAATGAGGGCACCTCAAACATCCACCTTGAAGGGCCTCCAATCAAAGGGAAATCCCGGAGTTCAGGGTACAGCCACAATGCGTACACAGTGGTGGCGGCAATCTTGGCTGGCCCCTCGACAAAGGGAAACCTCACGAGTGCAAGGGCACAGCCACATGGTGGACACGGTGACAATGGCCAATTTGAATGGCCCCCAAACAAAGGGAAACCCCGGAGTGCAGGAGGGCAACCACAGAAGGTAAGTATGATTGATGAAGCAGAAGGAGGGGCATTGAAACTCCCCATCAGAATAGTCACCTGGAACATCAGGGGACTTAATGGCCCAGTGAAAAGAGCCAGAGGCATCACCCATCTGAAATGTCTGATGGGTAATCTAAATTTATTTTTAAAAAAATAAAGTGTAAATAGTTGAGGCCCCAGCACTGATCCGTGTGGCACTCCAGTGATCATAACCTGCCAACTCCAGAACATCCCATTTTTCCCGATTCGCTGCGTCCTGTTAGCCAACCAATCTTCTATCTGTGATAATATGTTACCCTCTGTACATGAGCTCTTATTTTGTGTGGTTTCTGCTTCCAGAAACACTTGGACCTCAGGCTGATTTTCCGTAGGTTGGCAAGAGAAATAATAACTTTTATTTATATAGCACCTTTAACATAATAAAATGGCCCCAAAGCTCATTATAGTAGCATTATAAAGCAAAATATGGCATTAAGTCACACAAAGAGATATAAAGGAACCAAATGCTAAGTTAAAGTGGTTGGTTTTGAGAAGTATCTTAAAGGAGGAAACTGAGGTAGAGAGAAGACGAGGTGTAGGGAGGAAGTTCAACAACTTAGCTCCGAGGCCACTGAATGCACAGCCACCAATGGTGAGGGAATTAACAGGCCTGCCTCTCCAACACAATTCTTATGACTCCAACCCACACCACCTCATCCCTACCATGTCCCCTTTGTGTCCCCTCATTTGCCTATTTCCCCCTCATAACTTCCATGTTCAACATATATCCTCCGTAGTTACTCATCCAGTATCAACCATATACAGTCCTCAGCAGCCATGTGATAGCAATGGGAAGTCTTTGAAATATACATGATAAAAGTATACCCATAACAACTTAATAGAATTGTCACTCAAAAATATAAGCATTCATACGGAAACAAAATTCCATACCAAAGAAAAAATCTCAAGTTGTCACGCTGTTGGAAAAAAACAAACATTTGTTCAGTAACCGCATCAAAGACAGCTAATCCTTTTAATAATCTCTTAAAACTGTCAGTTGAACTCTATGCACAACCCTCTGCTCAGGTAAGTGTCTCATCGACTTTTGAAACTCAACCAAACATTCTTAATATGCTCAACTGTAAAACAATCCCTTGCACAGTATGCAAAAAATGAAGCCGACTGAAACTGTAAAAAAAAGGTTGGTTCTTCATACGCTACACCAGATGGTCTGTCAATCAAAGCAGTCTGGGAGCTTTTTTATCACTTTCTAAGTGACAACTGGATATTAAAATCACTTCAGATCATGGCACAAGACTTCCTGAGTACTTTTTTCTTCACTTTCAAATTCCTAATAACACTTTTCACAATTGGAAAGTACTCCCAAGCATCTGAACACATGTATATCTTTATCAGTGTAATGGTCTGTTTCCCTTTGCAAGACCGGGCCCTATGATCAGTCATGTCAGAAAAACATATCTAACTTTATAATACTGCATCTAACAGTGACATTTGAAGTTGTCAAAATGTGCAGCATTTACCTGTCAGAATGTTCCTGACTCTTCAGGCTTCTCCCAAGGTTCTTGAACTTTCAAACAAAACAAATTTTCAAAAGCCTTCCAAAACCTGCCCAATCCAATGAAGTGGAGGACAGGAAAAACAAATTTCCTCAGAGCTGTCAGTGGTGATCAGAGACTACCCGACGCTAACCTGAACCACTCCCCACCTACGGAAAGATTGCACGGGTCCAATATAACACAGGATATTTAAATTTAATATGAAGTTTTGATCAATGCTGACCCCATTCCCATCTCCAGGTGGACATAAAAAGTCAGCCCTATGTGCCTGGTGTTCATTTGAAATAAGGGAATTGAACTTAGTGACGTAAAATCTGGCAACCGGGAGCTAGTTCACTGTCGCGAATACCCTGGAATCCAATTGAAACAAATAATGTTATCTGAAAACACGCTGACACTAAATCATCCTCTGTTTCATTTTATTGTTTGTTACAGTGTGTTGTATTTTGTTATAACTTACCTGAATTGCACTCCTGACTGGCCTGCCACCTTCCATCCTCTGTAAACTTAGAGGTCATCCAAAACGCTGCTGCCCAAGTCGTAACTTGTGCCAAGTCCTGTTCACACATTATCCCTGTGCTTGCTGACCTACATTGACTGTTCTGTAATCTCAGCCAGCACCACTGTCCTCTGAGATATCTGTGCTCATGTAATTCTGGTCTTTTGCACATTCTCAATTTTAATCTCTCCACCGTTGGAGATCTCCTGGGGCAAAAATTTTTTTAAAAGTACAATCTCCCTTCACTGCACTAGGTGGCAGTTTATTTCACAGATTAATGACTCAATGTTAAGTTATTAATTCAGGACTTCCGGTTGCGGCTATGACCAGCTAAGTCGCACATTTGGCAGCTCCTGCGACAAAGGTGTTTAAGGGCCGATTGGAGGGCCCCGACGGTACTGTAAAGACGAATCCCGGTGGGGGAAGGCTCCCTGAGGAGAGTGAGACCAACTTTATGGTCGGTACTCGGAGTGGGGCGACAAAAAAAGCGGCAGCAGCTCCCCGAAAAAAGCGGGGGAAGAGGACCAAAATGGCGGCCGGTGGCGCACTAGAAGATTGGAGAAAATGGGCGGAGGAGCAGCAGGCCGCTCTCCTCCGGTGTTTTACGGAGCTGAAAGTGGAACTCTTAGAGTCTATGAACGCGACAACCACAAGGCTGATGGGGGCCCAGGCGACCCAAGAGGCGTCGATAAGAGAGCTGCAGCAGGAGATGACTGCAAGGGAGGAGGAGGCCACGGTCCTCGTGGGAAAGGTGGAGGTGCACGAGGCACTCCACCTGAAATGGCAGAGCCGCTTTGAGGAGCTGGACACTCGAATGAGGCGGAAGAACTTGAGGATCCTGGGCCTAGCAGAAGGCCTGGAGGGGCCTGATCTCCCGAAATATGTAGCAGAGATGCTGAGCTCCCTGATGGGAGAGGGGGCCGGTCCATCGCCTCTGGAGCTGGAAGAAGCATATCGGGTCATGGCTAGGCGGCCTAGGGCGAACGAGCCCCCGAGGGCGGTGCTGGTGCGATTCCAGCGTTTCTGTGATCGGGAGAAAGTGCTGAGGTGGGCCAAGAGGGAGAAAAGCAGCAAATGGGAGAATTCGACGGTGCGGATATATCAGGACTGGAGTGCGGAGGTGGCAAAGCGGCGGGCCCGGTTTAACCGGACGAAGGCGGTGCTGCACGCAAAGAGGATCAAGTTCGGAATGCTGCAGCCAGCGCGCTTGTGGGTCACCTACAAGGACCAGCACCATTACTTTGAGACCCCAGAGGAGGCATGGACTTTTGTTCGGGAGGAAAAGCTGGACCTGAACTAGAACTTGGGAACGCCGGCGGTCGAGGCCGCCCGAGTACCCTTGACTGATCAAGTGGCCCAGGTCTTTCTTAGGCCAGGTCGGAACTTGGTTAAAGTTTTTTTTTTTTTTTTTTAAATAATTTTTATTGAAAGAGTTTTTCCATACAGACATTTACCCCTACTAATTTTTAAATTATTTACAACACAATCCCTCTAGGCAAATGTCCCTCCCTCGCCCGCCCTCTCGCGCGCACCAGTCCTCCCCCCCCCCACCCCCCCCGGCAACCTTAACAACCAAGGCAGCCTACAGTTTCAGACATGAGCAGCGAGCAGGCTTGCCCGCGTTACAGTCGTGCGTGTCCCCCCACGACCCTTGCTGCCCCCCCCCTCCCCTCCCCTCCCCCCCCCCCCCCCCCCCCCCCCCCCCCGGGTTGCTGCTGCCACGACCCCGAACGTCTATCTCTGATCTAAAAAGTCAAGGAAAGGTTGCCACCGCCTGGCGAATCCCTGTACCGACCCTCTCAGGGCAAATTTGATCCTTTCTAGCTGAATATAGCTAGCCATATCGTTAATCCAAGTTTCAACGCTTGGAGGCCTCGCGTCCTTCCATTGAATTAATATCCTTCGTCGAGCCACTAGGGACGCAAAGGCCAGTATTCCGGCCTCCCTAGCCTCCTGTACCCCCGGTTCTACCCCGACCCCAAAGATCGCAAACCCCCATCCTGGTTTGACCCTGGACCCCACCACCTTCGACACCGTCCTTGCCACCCCCTTCCAGAACCCTTCCAGCACCGGACATGCCCAGAACATATGCACATGGTTCGCTGGGCTTCCCAGACATCTGACACACCTGTCCTCACCCCCAAAGAACCGGCTCATCCTTGTCCCCGTCATGTGAGCTCTATGCAGCACCTTAAATTGAATGAGGCTCAGTCTCGCACACGAGGAGGAAGAGTTGACCTTCTCCAGTGCATCCGCCCACGTCCCGTCTTCTATCTGCTCTCCCAGCTCCCCTTCCCACTTGGCTTTCAGCTCCTCCCCCGATGCTGCTTCCGCCTCCTGCATTATCTTGTAGATGTCTGATATCTTCCCCCCTCCGACCCAGACCCCCGAGAGCACCCTATCACTCGCCCCCTTACTGGGGAGCAGGGGAAACCCCTCCACCTGCCGCCTAGCAAATGCCTTCACTTGTAAATATCTGAACATGTTTCCCGGGGGGAGCTCAAACTTCTCCTCCAGCCCTCCCAGGCTCGCAAACCTCCCCTCTATAAACAGGTCCTTCAGCTGCCGTATGCCCACCCTGTACCAGCTCTGAAATCCCCCGTCGATGTTCCCCGGGATGAATCTATGGTTCCCTCTTATTGGCGCCGCCAACAGACCTCCCATTTCACCCCTATGTCGCCTCCACTGCCCCCATATCTTGAGGGTGGCCGCCACCACCGGGCTCGTGGTGTACCTCGTGGGGGGGAGCGGCCATGGTGCCGTTACTAGGGCCCCCAGGCTTGTGTTGCCACAGGACGCCCTCTCCATTCGTTTCCAAGCTGCCCCCTCCCCTTCCATCATCCACTTGCGCACCATTGACACATTTGCCGCCCAGTAGTACCCCGAGAGATTGGGCAGTGCCAGCCCTCCACTGTCCCTACTCCGCTCCAAAAAGACCCTCCTCACCCTTGGGGTGCCATGCGCCCACACGTAGCTCATGATGCTACTCGTCACCTTTTTGAAGAAGGCCCTAGGGAGGAAGATGGGCAAGCACTGAAATAAAAACAAGAACCTTGGGAGGACCGTCATTTTGATTGACTGCACCCTCCCCGCCAGCGACAACGGTACCATGTCCCACCTCTTAAACTCCTCCTCCATCTGTTCCACCAGCCTGGAAAAGTTCAACTTGTGGAGGGTCCCCCAGTTCCTTGCCACCTGCACCCCTAAGTACCTAAAGCTCTTTCCTGCTCGCTTGAAGGGGAGTCTCCCAATACCCTCTCCCTGGTCCCCCGGGTGTATCACAAAAACCTCGCTTTTGCCCAAATTTAATTTGTACCCCGAAAAGTCCCCAAACTCTGCTAATAGTTCCATTATCTCCGGCATTCCCCCTTCTGGGTCTGCCACGTACAGCAGTAGATCATCCGCATACAGCGATACTCGATGTTCCTCCCCTCCCCTAGTCAGTCCTCTCCACCCCCCTGAACCCCTCAGTGCCATCGCCAACGGTTCAATCGCCAGTGCGAAAAGTAGGGGGGATAGGGGACATCCCTGCCTGGTCCCTCGGTGGAGCCCGAAATACTCCGACCTCCTCCCGTTTGTCACTACACTCGCCGTCGGGGCCGAGTAGAGCAACTTCACCCACTTAATAAACCCTTCCCCAAACCCAAACCGTTTCAACGTCTCCCACAGGTACTCCCACTCCACCCTATCGAATGCCTTCTCCGCGTCCAGCGCTACCACTATCTCAGCCTCCCCCTCCACTGCCGGCATCATAATTACATTCAGCAATCTCCGCACGTTCGTGTTGAGCTGCCGCCCCTTCACGAACCCCGTCTGGTCCTCATGGATTACCCCTGGCACACAATCCTCTATTCTAGCTGCCAGGATCTTTGCCAGCAACTTGGCATCCACGTTCAAAAGCGAGATAGGCCTGTAGGACCCGCACTGCACGGGGTCTTTATCCCGCTTCAATATCAGGGAGATCAGAGCCTGCGACATTGTCGGGGGCAGAACCCCCCCCTCTCGCGCCTCATTAAAGGCTCGTACCAGTACCGGTCCCACCAAGTCCACATTTTTCTTATAGAATTCCACCGGGAACCCATCTGGCCCCGGCGCCTTCCCCGCCTGCATCTGACCTATTCCCTTGACTAGCTCCTCTAGCCCTATTGGCGCCCCCAGCCCTTCTACCAGCCCCTCCTGGACCCTTGGGAACCTCAATTTGTTTAGGAAGTCCTCCATTCCCCCTCTCCTTGTCGGCGGCTCAGACCGATACAACTCCTTGTAAAAATCCCTGAAGACCCCGTTCACTTCTTGCCCCTTCTGCACTACCTTCCCGCCCCTCTCCTTCACTCCCCCAATCTCCCTAGCCGCATCTCGTTTGCGAAGCTGGTGTGCCAGCATCCTGCTCGCCTTTTCCCCATACTCATAGACCGCGCCCTGTGCCCTTCTCCACTGCGTCTCTGCCTTCCTGGTGGTCAGCAGGTCGAACTTGACCTGCAGGCTGCGCCGTTCTTCCAACAGCCCCTCCTCTGGTGCCTCCGCGTATCTCCTATCCACTTCCAATAGCTCCCCCACCAGCCTCTCCCTCTCCTGCCTCTCCTTTCTTTCTCTATGCGCCCTTATGGAGATCAGCTCTCCCCTGATCACTGCCTTCAGGGCCTCCCAGACCATCCCCACCTGCACCTCACCCGTGTCATTCAAGTCCAGATAGCTCTCAATGCTCTTCCGGACCCTTTTACACACCTCGTCGTCCGCTAACAGCCCCACATCCAGCCGCCACAGCGGGCGCTGGTCCCGCGCCTCCCCCATTTCCACATCCACCCAATGCGGTGCATGATCAGAGATCGCAATGGCCGAGTACTCAGCTTCCCGTACCCTCGGGATCAGCCCCCTGCTCAACACGAAGAAATCGATTCTGGAGTACACTCTATGGACGTGGGAGAAAAAGGAATACTCCCTCGCCCTCGGCCTACCAAACCTCCATGGGTCTACTCCTCCCATCTGCTCCATGTACCCCCTCAGCACTTCTGCCGCTGCCGGCCTCCTATTGGTCCTTGCGCTCGATCTGTCTAGCCCGGGGTCCAGCACTGTATTAAAGTCCCCCCCCATGATCAAGCCCCCTGCCTCCAGTCCCGGAATGAGGCCCAATAGGCGCCTCATAAAACCCGCGTCATCCCAGTTCGGGGCATATACGTTGACCATCACCACTTTCTCCCCCTGCAGCTTACCCTTCACCATCACATACCTACCCTCCTTATCCGCCACCACCTCCTCCGCCACGAACGACACCCTCTTTCCCACCAGAATCGCCACCCCCCGGTTCTTTGCGTCCAATCCAGAGTGGAACACCTGTCCCACCCACCCCCTTCTCAGGCGAACCTGGTCCACTACCTTCAAATGGGTCTCCTGTAACATAGCTACATCAGCCTTCAGTCCCTTCAGGTGTGAGAATACCCTTGATCTCTTGACCGGCCCATTCAACCCCCTCACGTTCCAAGTGATCAGCCGGGTCGCGGGACGACCCGCCCCCTTCCCCTGCCGATTAGCCATGTCCTGTTCCCTGCTCGCCCCGGGTCGACCCTCCCCTTCTGACCCGCTCCCCATGGCGATGTCCCCCTCCCCCCCCCTCTCCAGTCCTCCACTTCCCGTTTCTGGTCTTTTCAGCAGCAACCCGGTGTCCCTCCCTAACCCCCCTCCCCCCCCCCCCAGGCTAGGACCCCTCCTAGCCGCGATGTACCCTCCATCGTACTCCCGTAAGTCAGCTGGTTCACGCTGACCCGGCTGCTCCTGCCCCACTCCGACTCCCCCCGGCTCGGGGGGGGGCCTCCCCCCCCCTTGCCACTCCTCCCTGGCCCCGCTCCAGCGCGGGAAAGGTCGCCATTGCTAGCCACGCCCCGCACTCCTCCCCTCCCCCCTCCTCTGCCCCGCGCGCGGGAAAACAGAGGAAAGCCCGCGCTTTCGCCCTGCCACACCCCACCCCGCCATCTTCAGTTCCACCCCCGTCCCCGTCCATGCCTGTAAAAGAACCCCCCCTAGGAGCCCATATCCCCGATCTGCTCTCCCCCCCGTCCCACCTCCCCAACTTAACATTATAAATAACAGATAAATAACAAATAACAATGTACTTAACAGTCGCCCTCTACCAAACAGCATAAATAACCATAAATAACCCTGAATAACCGCAATAACAATAACTAAGGGAAGTTGGCAAAGGGGGAAAAAACATCAGAAGAAAAACCACAGCAAGAGTTCAAAATCCAAACAAAGAATTCAGCTGAAAGTACCCGAGCGGCTACGGCCGCCAAGTATCCCCTGGGTCTAATTCGAGTCCAGTTTCTCTTCCTGTACAAAGGCCCACGCCTCCTCTGGGGACTCAAAATAGTGGTGTTGGTTCCTGTAGGTGACCCACAAGCGCGCTGGCTGCAGCATTCCGAACCTGATCCGTTTTGCATGTAGCACCGCCTTCGTCCGGTTGTACCGGGCCCGCCGCTTTGCCACCTCCGCACTCCAGTCCTGGTAGACCCTCACCGTCGAATTCTCCCACTTACTGCTCCTTTCCCTCTTGGCCCACTCCAGCACTCTCTCACGGTCGCTGAGTCGCTGGAACCGCACCAGCACCGCCCTCGGGGGCTCATTTGCTCTTGGCCTCCTAGCCATGACCCTGTAGGCCTCTTCCAGCTCCAGGGGCGAAGGGACGGCCCCTGCCCCCATCAGGGAGCTCAGCATTTCTGCTACATATCCCGGGAGGTCTGACCCCTCCAGGCCTTCTGCCAGGCCCAAGATCCTCAGGTTCTTCCGCCTCATTCGGGTATCCAGCTCCTCAAAACGGCTCTGCCATTTCAGGTGGAGTGCCTCGTGCACCTCTACCTTTCCCACGAGGACCGTGGCCTCCTCCTCCCTCACAGTCATCTCCTGTTGCAGCTCCCGAATCGACGCCTCTTGGGTCGCCTGGGCTCCCATCAGCCTGGTGGTCGTCGCATTCATTGACTCCAAGAGCTCCATTTTCAGCTCCGTAAAGAAGCGCAGGAGAGCGGCCTGCTGCTCCTCCGCCCATTTCCTCCATTCCTCGGGTGCTCCACCGGCCGCCATTTTGGTCTTCTTCCCCCGCTTTTTTTTGGGAGCTGCTGTTGCTTTCTTTACCACCCCACTCCGGGTACCGACCATAAAGTTGGTCTGGTTCTCTTCAGGGAGCCTTCCCCCACCGGGATTTGTCCTTACAGCGCCGTTGGGGCCCTCCAATCGGCCCGAAAACACCTTTGTAGCAGGAGCAGCCAAACGTGCGACTTAGCTGGTCATAGCCGCAACCGGAAGTCACCCAACTTGGTTAAAGTTGATGGATCGTTTGGTTTCTTTGAAACTTGTGTTATGGGGGGTTTCTTTGTTCCTTTTTGTGTGTCTCTTCCCGTTGCCAACTTCCCTTAATTATTGTTGTTGTAGGGGGGGCTTTTTTACTGTTTTTTGATCTGTTCTTTAAGGGTTATGGTTACTGTTCTGTTCGATGGAGGGTGATGGTTAAATACGTTATTATTGGGTAGTTATTTAGTTATGCAGGCATATTATGTATTTATGTATTTATTTTAGATTTGTTATTTATATTGTTATATTGTTAAGTTGGGGAGGCGGGACGGGGGGGGTGCAAGTTGGTTATGCGGGTTTTCTTTTTCTCTTTTTTCTTCCTCTCGTTTTAAGGGGGCTTTTTTATGGGCTTGGATGGGGACGGGGGTGGAATTGAAGATGGCGGGGTAGGGTGTGGCCGGGCGAAAGCGCGGGCTTTCCCCTGTTTCCCGCGCGCGGGACGGAGGAAGGGGGAGGAGAGAAGAGTGGGGTGTGGCCAGCAATGGCGGCTTTTCCCGCGCTGAAGCGGGGTCAGAGAGGGATGGCAAGGGGGGGGGGGGAGGCCCCTCCCCCCCCCACATCGGGAGGAGTCGGAGTGTGGCAGGGGCAGCCGGGTCAGCGAAAATCAGCTGACTCTCGGGAGTACGATGGTGGATACACCGCGGCTAGGAGGGGTCCTAGCCAGGGGGGGGGGGGGGGGGGGGGGGGGATACCGGGTTGCTGCTGGAAAGGCCGAGGACGGGAAGGGAAGAACGGGAGGAGAGAGGGGGGGGGGGGCCATCGCCATGGGGAACGGGTCAGAAGGGGAGGGTCGACCCGGGGCGAACAGGGGACAGGACATGGCTAATAGACAGGGGAAAGGGACAGGTCGCTCCGCGACCCGGTTGATTACTTGGAACGTGAGGGGGCTGAATGGGCCGGTCAAGAGAGCAAGGGTTTTTTCACACCTAAAGGGACTGCAGGCGGATGTGGCAATGTTGCAGGAGACTCACTTGAGAGTAGTAGACCAGGTACGCCTGAGAAGGGGGTGGGTGGGACAGGTGTTCCACTCAGGCTTGGACGCAAAGAACCGGGGGGTGGCGATTTTGGTGGGAAAGAGGGTGTCGTTCGTGGCGGCGCAGGTGGTAGCAGATAAGGAGGGTAGGTACGTGATGGTGAAGGGTAGGCTGCAGGGAGAGAATGTGGTGCTGGTGAATGTGTATGCCCCGAATTGGGATGACGCGGGTTTTATGAGGCGCCTGTTGGGCCTCATTCCGGGTCTGGAGGCAGGGGGCCTGATCATGGGGGGGGACTTCAATACAGTGCTCGACCCTGGGCTGGACAGATCGAGTTCCAGGACGAATAGGAGGCCGGCAGCGGCAGAGGTGCTAAGGGGGTTCATGGAGCAGATGGGGGGGGTAGACCCTTGGAGATTTGGCAGGCCAAGGGCGAGGGAGTATTCTTTTTTCTCCCACGTCCACAGGGTGTACTCCAGAATAGACTTTTTTGTACTGAGCAGGGGGCTGATTTCGAGAGTGCAGGACACGGAGTACTCGGCCATTGCGATTTCGGACCATGCACCACACTGGGTAGAGGTAGAGCTGGGGGAAGCACGGGACCAGCGCCCGTTGTGGCGCCTGGATGTGGGGCTGCTGGCAGACGATGAGGTGTGCGGAAGGGTCCGGAAGGGCATTGAGAGATATCTGGGCACGAACGACACGGGCGAGGTGAAGGTGGGGGTAGTCTGGGAGGCCCTGAAAGCAGTGATCAGAGGAGAGCTGATCTCCATAAGGGCACACAGAGAAAGGAAGGAGAGGCAGGAGAGGGAGAGACTGGTGGGGGAACTTATAGAAGTGGACAGGAGATATGCGGAGACACCAGAGGAGGGGCTGTTGAGGGAGCGGCGCAGTTTACAGGCCCAGTTTGACCTACTGACCACTAGGAAGGCGGAGACGCAATGGAGAAGGGCACAGGGCGCGGTCTATGAGTACGGGGAAAAGGCGAGCAGGATGCTAGCACACCAGCTGCGCAAGCGAGATGCAGCCAGAGAGATTGGGGGAGTGAGAGAGAAGGGAGGGAACGTAGTGCAGAAGGGGCAAGAGGTGAACGGGGTCTTCAGGGATTTCTACAGGGAATTGTACCGGTCTGAGCTGCCCAGGAGGAGGGGGGGAATGGAGAACTTCCTCGATAGATTGAGGTTCCCAAAGGTCCAGGAGGAACGGGTGGAGGGGCTGGGGGCGCCGATAGAGCTGCAGGAGCTAGTTAAAGGGATAGGCCAGATGCAGGCGGGGAAGGCGCCGGGACCGGATGGGTTCCCGGTGGAATTTTATAAGAAGTATGTGGACTTGGTGGGTCCAGTGCTGGTGGGAGCCTTCAATGAGGCGCGAGAGGGGGGGGCTCTGCCCCCGACAATGTCACAGGCCCTGATCTCCTTGATCCTGAAGCGGGACAAAGACCCTGTACAGTGCGGGTCCTACAGGCCTATCTCCCTCTTGAATGTAGATGCCAAACTGTTGGCAAAGGTCCTGGCAACCAGAATAGAGGATTGTGTGCCAGGGGTAATCCATGAGGACCAGACGGGGTTCGTAAAGGGACGACAACTTAACACAAATGTCCGGAGACTGTTGAATGTGATTATGATGCCAGCAGTGGAGGGGGAGGCTGAGATAGTGGTAGCACTGGATGCGGAGAAGGCATTCGATAGGGTGGAGTGGGAATACCTGTGGGAGACGCTGGAACGGTTTGGGTTTGGGGAGGGATTTATCAAGTGGGTGAAGCTGCTGTATTCGGCCCCGATGGCGAGTGTGGTTACAAACGGGAGGAGGTCAGAGTATTTTGGGCTCCATCGAGGTACCAGGCAGGGATGCCCCCTATCCCCCTTACTATTTGCATTAGCGATCGAACCGTTGGCGATGGCACTGAGGGGTTCAGGGGGGTGGAGAGGACTGACAAGGGGAGGGGAGGAGCATCGGGTATCACTCTATGCGGATGATTTGTTATATGTAGCGGACCCGGAAGGGGGAATGCCGGAGGTAATGGAAATACTAGCGGAGTTTGGGGACTTTTCGGGATATAAATTAAATGTGGGTAAAAGTGAGGTCTTTGTGATACACCCGGGAGATCAGGGGGAGGGAATTGGGCGGCTCCCCTTTAAGAGAGCAGTAAAGAGCTTCAGGTACTTGGGGGTGCAGGTGGCAAGGAACTGGGGGACCCTCCACAAGCTGAACTTTTCAAGGCTGGTGGAGCAGATGGAGGAGGAGTTCAAGAGGTGGGACATGGTACCGCTGTCGCTAGCAGGGAGGGTGCAGTCAGTCAAAAGGACGGTCCTCCCGAGGTTCTTGTTTCTGTTTCAGTGCTTGCCCATCTTTCTCCCCAGGGCCTTCTTCAAGAAGGTAACTAGCAGCATTATGGGCTATGTGTGGGCACATGGCACCCCTAGAGTGAGAAGGATTTTCTTGGAACGGAGTAGGGACAGGGGAGGATTAGCGCTACCCAATCTTTCCGGATACTACTGGCGGCGAACGCATCGATGGTGCGCAAGTGGGTGATGGAGGGGGAGGGGGCAGCTTGGAAACGTATGGAGAGGGCGTCCTGCGGCAATACAAGCCTGGGGGCGCTAGTAACGGCACCATGGCCGCTCCCCCCCACAAGGTATACCACGAGTCCGGTAGTGGCGGCCACCCTGAAAATCTGGGGGCAGTGGAGGCGACACAGGGGGGAAGTGGGGGGTCTGATGGCGGCGCCACTGAGAGGGAACCACAGATGTGTCCCGGGGAACACTGGCGGGGGATTCCAGAGCTGGCACAGGGCGGGCATCAGGCAACTGAGGGACATCTTCATAGAGGGGAGGTTTGCGAGCCTGGGAGAGCTGGAGGAGAAATTTGAGCTCCCCCCGGGGAACACGTTTAGATACCTGGAGGTGAAGGCATTTGCCAGACGACAGGTGGAAGGATTTCCCTTGCTTCCCGATAGAGGGGTGAGTGATAGGGTGCTGTCAGGGGTCTGGGTCGGAGAAGGGAAGGTCTCGGACATCTACAAAATAATGCAGGAGGTGGAGGAGGTATCGATAGAGGAGCTGAAAGACAAGTGGGAAGCGGAGCTGGGAGAGCAGATAGAAGATGGGACATGGGCGGATGCCTTAGAGAGGGTCAATTCGTCGTCGTCGTGCGCAAGGTTGGGCCTCATCCAATTTAAGGTGCTGCACAGAGCCCATATGACGGGGACTAGGATGAGTCGGTTCTTCGGGGGTGAGGACAGGTGTGTTAGGTGTTCGGGAAGCCCTGCGAACCATGTACATATGTTCTGGATGTGCCCGGCACTGGAAGAGTTCTGGGAGGGGGTGGCGGGGACGGTATCGAGAGTGGTGGGAACCAGGGTCAAACCAGGGTGGGGGCTAGCGATTTTTGGGGTTGGGGTGGAGCCAGGAGTACAGGAGGCAGGGGAGGCCGGAATATTGGCCTTTGCGTCCTTGGTAGCTCGGAGAAGGATCTTGCTTCAGTGGAGGGACACAAGGCCACCAAGTGTTAACACCTGGTTAAACGACATGGCAAGCTTCGTCCAATTGGAAAGAATCAAATTCGCCCTGAGAGGGTCGGTACAGGGGTTCTTCCGGCGGTGGCAGCCCTTCCTTGACTTTCTGGATCAGAGATAGGAACTGGAGGCCGAAACAGCAGCAACCCGGGGAGTAAGGGGGGGGGGGGGGATAGCAACGAAGGGAGCCCGTCAGCGGGGGGTCGCGGGCAATGACTGCCCGAGGCCATCGGCAGAAAGGGAAAAACGGTTTGGTTGCTAGACTGGTAGCGCGGGGGGGGGGGGGGGGGGGGGGAGGGTGGGGGGGGACGCGCGGGGGAGGGCGTGGGGAGGATTTTCCAGGGGGGATTTGTTGTGTTATAATTTAAAATGTAGTAGGGGTAAATGTTTGTATCGAAAAATTTCAATAAAATTATTTTAAAAAAAAAGTTATTAATTCAGAAAATATTCTCCTTTTCTCACATTTCCAATTTTGCTGGCTTTTACTTTGTATCTATTTGTTTCATTATTTTCTTTTTTTTTAAATAAATTTAGAGTACCCAATTCTTTTTTTTTCCAATTATGGCCAATCTACTGACCCTGCACATCTTTGGGTTTATGGGGCTGAGACCTATGCAGACACGGAGAGAATGCAAACTCCACACAAGACAGTGACCCGGGGCTGGGATCGAACTATGAGGCAGCAATGCTAACCACTGCGCCACCGTGGTGCCCATCTATTTGTTTCATGATCTTAAAAATTATCAGCCCTTTTGCTATCTTGCAAGTATGATTCCTTGCTGGTTACCGTTCTAGGGACACTAACTTGAGTGTTATTTTTCTGCTTTGAACCTAGAAAGTGAGGTCTTATCTTGATCTTTTGGAGAACTAAAGTACATCCTTGAAAGGAGAGTTTTTGCTGATACAATGAAGCACCCCTGGGCCCAGCTTATCTTGCAGCCTCAGCATCATTTTCTTGGGGTATTTAGTCTTTGCCAAAGAGTTCACCAGAAGTGAGGATGAAGATTTGCTGTTGCAGCCTGACTGCGATGCTGGGTGTCAGAAGCAAGCAGGCATCCCTCACATTCGATTTTATTTCTGGTCAAATAATGTAAAAAGCTTCAGAAGACATATTGCCATCTTTTCGAACGTTATTTCTATATGCCCACTGATAATAACAACAATGTATATTTATATAGTGCCTTTAATGTAATAAAACATTCCAAAGCCCTTCACACCTCTATTACAAAGCTAAATATGACACAGCCACTTAACGTGATATCAAGTCGGAAAGATGCATTTTAAGGAATGTCTTAAAAGAGGAAATTGAGGAGAGAGGCACAGGGGTGTAAGACCATAAGACATAGGACCAGAATTAGGCTACTCGGTCCATTGAGTCTGCTCCGCCATTCAGTCTTGGCTGATATGTTTCTTATCCCCATTCTCCTGCCTTCTCCCTATAACCCTTTATTAATCACAAAACCTATCTATCTGTGTCTTAAAGACACTGTGATTTGGCCTCCGCAGCCTTCTGTGGCAAAGAGTTCCACAGATTCACTATCCTGTGACTGAAGAAATTCCTCTTCATCTCAGTTTTAAAGGATCATCCCTTCAGCCCTTGGGTTCCAGTTTTTCCTACTAGTGGAAACATCTTCTCCACGTCCACTCTATCCAGGCGTCTCCGTATCTTATAAGTTTCAATAAGATCCCCCTCTCATCCTTCTAAACTCCAATGAGTACAGACCAAGAGTCCTCAACCACTCCTTGTATGACAAGCTCTTTCCAGGGATCATTGTCATGAGAGAGAATTTCAGTGCTTGGGCACGAGGCAACTGAATGGCCACCAACAGTGGGGGCAGCACGGTGGCCTAGTGGTTAGCACAACTGCCTCACGGCGCTGAGGTCCCAGGTTCGATCCCGGCTCTGGGTCACTGTCCGTGTGGAGTTTGCACATTCTCCCCGTGTCTGCGTGGGTTTAGCCCCCACAACCCAAAAATGTGCAGAGTAGGTGTATTGGCCACGCTAAATTGCCCCTTAATTGGAAAAAATAATTGGGTAATCTAAATTTTAAAAAAAAACTATCGACCATCCCCACTTTGGAGCGATTGATGTAGATGAGTGTGTGTCGTGCTACGCTTCCTGAAGTTGATGATCAGTTCCTTGGTCTTTCCGACATTTGGAGAGAGGTTGTTTTTGGCACACCATGCAACCAATTGAGTTATCTCCCTCCTGTAGTCTGATTCGGCGTTGTTTGAGATACGGCCCACCACAGTCGTATCATCCGCAAACTTATAGATTGGGTTGGAGTTAACATAGAACAGTACAGCACAGAACAGGCCCTTCGGCCCTCGATGTTGTGCCGAACAATGATCACCCCACTTAAACCCACGTAACCCGTATACCCGTAACCCAACAATCCCCCCATTAACCTTACACTACGGGCAATTTAGCATGGCCAATCCACCTAACCCGCACATCTTTGGACTGTGGGAGGAAACCGGAGCACCCGGAGGAAACCCACGCGCACACGGGGAGGACGTGCAGACTCCACACAGACAGTGACCCAGCCGGGAATCGAACCTGGGACCCTGGAGCTGTGAAGCATTGATGCTAACCACCATGCTACCGTGAGGCCCCTATCTTAAATCTTAACACACAGTCATATGTGTATAGGGAGTACAGTAACGGACTGAGCACACATCCTTGCGGGGCTCCAGTTTTGAGGACTATTGTGGAGGAGGTGCTGTTGCCTATTCTGACAGATTGCGGTCTGTTGGTGAGGAAGTCAAGGATCCAGCTGCACAGGGAGGGGTCAAGTCCAAGATTGCAGAGTTTGGTTGTAAGTCTTGTTGGGATAATGGTGTTGAAGGCGCAGCTGTAGTCAATGAACAGCAGTCTTACATAGGTGTCCTTGTTGTCGAGGTGTTCGAATGTTAATTGAAGAGCGAGGGAGATAGCATCTGCTGTGGACCAGTTGCGGTGATAGGCAAACTGCAATGGATCGAGACCATCTGGGAGGCTGGCAGTGATCCATCACATGACTAGCCGCTCAAAGCATTTCATAACAGACGTCAGGGCCACCGGTCGGTTGAACAAGACTACCTTGTTCTTCTTTGGTACTGGTATTATGGTGGTCTTCTTGAAGGAGGTGGGACCTCAAGATTGGAGGAGTGAGGTGTTGAAGATATCTGCAAATACACTCGCCAGCTGGTCTGCGCATACTCTGAGTGCTCGCCCAGGGACTCCGTCGGGGCCCGTCGCTTTCCGCTAATTCACTTTTAAGGAGGCAGCTCTTACCTCTGAGGCTGTAATAGTGGGTATGTGCATGTCCAGGGCTGTTTGGGCAGGTGGCACTGATGCATTGGCTGACTGCTCAAAGCGGGCATAGAACTTGTTCAGATCGTCAGGTAGGGATGCTCCAGCACCAGATATTCCGCCTGGCCTTGCTTTATAGCCTGTGATATTGTGTAGGCCCTGTCATAGTGATCGTGGGTTAGTGGCATTGGCCTGGGACTCTAGTTTGATGCGGTATTGTCTTTTTGCTTCCTTGATGGCTTTCTGTACATCGTACCTGCATTTCTTATTTGGTCAGGGTCGTCAGATATTGTGGTCAACCATGTCAAAGGCTACAGACTGGTAAGGACAGATGAAGAGTTTACCTTTGCCACTGTCACATGGCAGGTCACTTGTGACTTTAATAAGAGCCGTTTTTGTATCATGGCATGGGTGGAAAATTGATTGGAGGGATTCAAACATGAAGTTCTAAGAAAGATGGGTATGCTCTTGTGAGCTGACAACATGATCAAAAACCTTGGAGAGGAATGGGAGATCAGAAAGAGGATGGTAGTCACCATCTCCCCACAAGATCATACACTCTATTTTGTACCTGCCTGGTCTCCAACCCCCCTGATCTCTAGTGTGCCCTTTCGTGTCTGCACAGAAATACCTGATTGACTTGTCTCTTGCGCCCATGACACTTCTTTATGGATCTCCTTATTTATAAATAAATTTAGAGTACCCAACCCAAGGGGCTGGTTTAGCTCACTCGGCTAAATCGCTGGCTTTTAAAGCAGACCAAGCAGGCCAGCAGCACGGTTCGATTCCCGTACCAGCCTCCCCGGACAGGCGCCGGAATGTGGCGACTAGGGGCTTTTCACAGTAACTTCGTTGAAGTCTACTCGTGACAATAAGCGATTTTCATTTCATTTCATTTCAATTCTTTTTCCAGTTAAGGGGCAATTTAACGTGGCCAATTTACCTATTCTGCATATTTTTGGTTTGTGGGGGTGAGACCCACGCAGACACGGGGAGAATGTGCAAACTCCACATGACAGTGACCCAGGGATCGAACCTGGGACCTCGGTGCCATGAGGCAACAGCTAACCACTGTGACACTGTGCTGCCCTTTTCATGGATCTCCCTGGAGTCTCAGCAGCGTTCTGAGTTTAAAAATTTAAAAAATAAATAAATTTAGAGTATCCAATTCATTTATTCCAATTAAGGGGTGTAGTGATCCTCGCCTGAGTGTGTACAGAAGGGGCTGATGGGAAATGGAAGTACCACCAGGGGGCAGCACGGGGACATATAAGAGTGACGCCGAAGGCCCGCCCTCGCTCACTTTGGCTGGAGAAGCAGGGGAGCAGGACAGGATGGAAGTTGAGCTCAGGGCTGCAAGTGATTAGGCCTAGTTGCAGAGCATAGAAAAGCAGTATCTTTACAAGTGCCGTTCTGTAAGTAAACGCTAACGAAGTAATTTATTATGGAGCACAATAAACAATCCTTCAACTGCTGAACGACTTCTAGCATTCTTTTAAGAAACATAACAAGGGGCAAATTAACGTGGCCAATCCACCTAGCCTGCCCACCTTTGGGTTGCGAGGGCGAAACCCACGCAAACACGGGAAGAATGGGCAAACTCCACACAGACAGTGACCCAGAGCCGGGATTCGAACCTGGGACCTCGGTGCTGTGAAGCAACAGGGCTAACCCACTGTGCCGCCGTGCTGCCTTGTGTTCTGAGTTCTGATGCTGCAACATCTCTTGTGTTGTTAGCCAGCCAGATTTCATTGGAGGGCATAAGTCTGAACCTCAGCCTGTTAAGGCCACCACAGCCTTGCATTTTTAATTGGTTTGCGATCAACTTTTTAACGGGCCGGTGGGCAAGAGGACAGGCAGCAAGCAATACATTCCTTCCCCGCCCCCCTGCCCCCAATAAAATTCGACCCCATATCTCCACCATGTTTTCCACGTCAGTCCATCCTGAAATTGTCAAAGGGCAGAAAACCCTAGGTTGAGTGACAGTCGACTTTAAATGAGGGGAAGTCATCACATCCACATACAGATTTCCAGCACGAACCACTAGATGATGATCAAGAGTTGACACTCCTTCCCTTAATTCAAGATTGCTGAAGCTAATTATACTGCTGCCACAGGCTATAGATCAAACCTGCAGTCTACCTAGTCTGGACAGGTCAGTAACTCATTACACTGCTGTGCATATTTTGTGTAATCTCTTTAAAATCATAGTACATATAAAAGATTATGGAAGTGAAATTGACCTTAGGCGGTTACCCAAGTAAATGCTGTTGAATGGACTGCATGCTTTACATCCCGCTAAGTTTTCTTTTCCATTGAAGTTAATGTTTTGTGCCTGCACCCATAACCAGTTTAACTGCATCTTCCCCCACCAACCCATCCCCCAACACTCCAAAGGCCCATAAGGAAAAAAAAAGACTACTAGAATATAATTTCAAGGTTAACCTTAATATTTCCCTCCGCTACAGATAAGATGTCATGGCCATTACAGGCTACATTGTTTTGAGTGAGAGCTTCCCTGTCTCATGGCCAGTGAACAACCTGTGAAACTACGAGACAATCTCCTTTGTTCATCTGTCTGCTGCTGCAGGCTTTCTCAACCTACATATGTTTGACCTTCTGTGTTAATTGCATTTCTTTGAGACAATACAGTGTGCTGAAGTTTGTGAGCTAAAGCAGACAATGGATCACTGTATTAGCAGTTTGAACTAGCCGTACGAGATTTTGACAATTCTCAGTGCAGCATGAACATTTCTTTTGGTTCCACTGTGCGCAAAGACTGGTTCATGTTGCATAATTCATTCAGGTTTGTGTTAAACATAGAACATAGAATGATACAGCGCAGTACAGGTCCTTCGGCCCTCGATGTTGCACCGACATGGAAAAAAACTAAAGGCCATCTAACCTACACTATGCCCTTATCATCCATATGCTTATCCAATAAACTTTTAAATGCCCTCAATGTTGGCGAGTTCACTACTGTTGCAGGTAGGGCATTCCACGGCCTCACCACTCTTTGCGTAAAAAACCTACCTCTGACGTCTGTCCTATATCTATTACCCCTCAATTTAAGGCTATGTCCCCTCGTGCTAGCCACCTCCATCCGCGGGAGAAGGCTCTCGCTATCCACCCTATCTAACCCCCTGATCATTTTGTATGCCTCTCTTAAGTCACCTCTTAACCTTCTTCTCTCTAACGAAAACAACCTCCGGTCCATCAGCCTTTCCGCATAAGATTTTCCCTCCATACCAGGCAACATCCTGGTAAATCTCCTCTGCACCCGTTCCAAAGCTTCCACGTCCTTCCT
Organism: Scyliorhinus canicula; assembly: GCF_902713615.1. Lineage (NCBI taxonomy): Eukaryota > Metazoa > Chordata > Chondrichthyes > Carcharhiniformes > Scyliorhinidae > Scyliorhinus > Scyliorhinus canicula. The sequence goes on from NC_052155.1 coordinate 73,344,171, forward strand.
ATAATGAGGCGACCAGAACTGTACGCAATACTCCAAATGCGGCCGTACTAGAGTTTTGTACAACTGCAACATGACCTCATGGCTCCGGAACTCAATCCCTCTACCAATAAAAGCCAACACACCATAGGCCTTCTTCACAACCCTATCAACCTGGGTGGCAACTTTCAGGGATCTATGTACATGGACACCGAGATCCCTCTGCTCATCCACACTACCAAGAATTTTACCATTAGCCAAATATCCCACATTCCTGTTATTCTTTCCAAAGTGAATCACCTCACACTTCTCCACATTAAACTCCATTTGCCACCTCTCAGCCCAGCTCTGCAGCTTATCTATGTCCCTCTGTAACCTGCAACATCCTTCCGCACTGTCTACAACTCCACCGACTTTAGTGTCGTCTGCAAATTTACTCACCCATCCTTCTGCGCCCTCCTCTAGGTCATTTATAAAAATGACAAACAGCAACGGCTCCAGAACAGATCCTTGTGGTACGCCACTCGTAACTGAACTCCATTCTGAACATTTCCCATCAACCATCACTCTCTGTCTACTTTCAACTAGCCAATTTCTGATCCACATCTCTAAATCACCCTCAATCCCCAGCCTCTGTATTTTCTGCAATAGCCGACCGTGGGGAACCTTATCAAACGCTTTACTGAAATCCATACACCACATCAACTGCTCTACCCTCGTCTACCTGTTCAGTCACCTTCTCAAAGAACTCGATAAGGTTTGTGAGGCATGACCTACCCTTCACAAAAAACATGCTGACTATCCCTAATCATATTATTCCTATCTAGATGATTATAAATCATATCTTTTATAATCCTCTCCAAGACTTTACCCACCACAGACGTTAGGCTCACCGGCCTATAGTTACCGGGGTTATCTTTTTCCTGAGTGAATACTGACGAAAAGTGTTAATTTAGTATCTCGCTTATCTCCTCAGCCTCCACACAAAACTTCCCACCACTGTCCTTGACTGGCCCTACTCTTACCCTAGTCATTCTTTTATTCCTGACATACCTATAGAAAGCTTTTGGGTTTTCCTTGACCCTACCTGCCAAAGACTTCTCATGTCCCCTCCTTGCTCGTCTTAGCTCTCTCTTTAGATCCTTCCTCGCTTCCCTGTAACTATCAAGCGCCCCAACTGAAACTTCACGAATCTTCACATAGGCCTCCTTTTTCCTCTTAACAAGAGATTCCACTTCTTTGGTAAACCACGGTTCCCTTGCTCTACCCTTTCCTCCCTGTCTGACTGGTACGTACTGATCAAGAACACGCAATAGCTGTTCCTTGAACAAGCTCCACATATCCAGTGTGCCCAACCCTTGCAGCCTACTTCTCCAACCTACACATCCTAAGTCATGTCTAATGGCATCATAATTGCCCTTCCCCCAGCTATAACTCTTGTCCTGCGGGGTATACTTATCCCTTTCCATCACTAATGTAAAGGTCACCGAATTGTGGTCACTGTCTCCAAAGTGTTCACCTACCTCCAGATCTAACACCTGGCCTGGTTCATTACCCAAAACCAAATCCAATGTGGCCTCACCTCTTGTTGGCCTATCAACATATTGTGTCAGAAAATCCTCCTGCACACATTGTACAAAGAACGACCCATCCAATGTACTCGAACTATATCTTTTCCAGTCAATATTAGGAAAGTTAAAGTCTCCCATAACAACTACCCTGTTACTTTCGCTCTTTTCCAGAATCATCTTCGCCATCCTTTCCTCTACATCTCTAGAACTATTAGGTGGCCTATAGAAAACTCCCAGCAGTGTGACCTCTCCTTTCCTGTTTCTAACCTCAGCCCATACTACCTCGGAAGAAGAGTCCCCATCTTGCATCCTTTCTGCCACCGTAATACTGTCCTTGATTAGCAGCGCCACACCTCCCCCGCTTTTGCCCCCTTCTCTGACCTTACTAAAACACCTAAACCCCGGAACCTGCAACAACCATTCCTGTCCCTGCTCTATCCATGTCTCTGAAATGGCCACAACATCGAAGTCCCAGGTACCAACCCATGCTGCCAGTTCCCCTACCTTATTTCGTATACTCCTGGCATTGAAATAGACACACTTCAAACCACCGACCTGAACACTGGCGCCCTCCTGCGAAGTCAAATCTGTGCTCCTGACCTCTCTACTCTCAATCTCCCGTACCCCAAAACTACAATCCAGGTTCCCATGCCCCTGCTGAATTAGTTTAAACCCCCCCCAAAGAGTACTAACAAATGTCCCCCCCAGGATATTGGTGCCCCTTAGGTTCAGATGTAGACCATCCTGTCTATAGAGGTCCCACCTTCCCCACAAAGAGCCCCAGTTATCCAGAAATCTGAATCCCTCCCGCCTGCACCATCCCTGTAGCCACGTGTTTAATTGCTCTCTCTCCCTATTCCTCATCTCACTATCACGTGGCACGGGCAACAACCCAGAGATAACAACTCTGTTTGTTCTCACTCTAAGCTTCCATCCTAGCTCCCTAAAGGCCTGCCTGACATCCTTGTCCCCTTTCCTACCTATGTCGTTAGTGCCAATGTGGACTACGACTTGGGGCTGCTCCCCTTCCCCTTAAGGACCCGGAAAACACGATCCGAGACATCACGTACCCTTGCACCTGGGAGGCAACATACCAAATGTGAGTCTCTCTCGCTCCCACAAAATCTCCTATCTGTGCCCCTGACTATTGAGTCCCCAATTACTAATGCTCTGCTCCTCTCCCCCCTTCCCTTTTGAGCAACAGGGACAGACTCCGTGCTAGAGTCCCGTACCTCATGGCTTACCCCTGGTAAGTCGTCCCCCCCACAAGTATCCAAAACGGTATACTTGTTACTCAGGGGAACGACCGCAGGGGGTCCCTGCACTGACTGCTTCTTCCCAGTCCCTCTTACAGTTACCCATCTATCTCCGGTCTTTGGTGTAACAACTTCCCTGAAGCTCCTATCTATGACCACCTCTGCCTCCCGAATGATCCGAAGTTCATCCAACTCCAGCTCCAGTACCATAACTCGGTCTTGTAGGAGCTGGAGCTGGCTGCACTCCTTGCAGGTAAAATCAGCAGCGACACTAACGGCATCCCTCACCTCAAACATCCTGCAGGAGGAACATTGCACTGCCTTCCCTGCCATCCCACTTAATTTCAACCAAGTTCTGGTAAACAAATATTAAATAAATAAAAAAAAATAATATTATAAAGCACTTACCTGCTCACACCAATGGGTCTTATTATTAGGTTAGAGGAGGAGGGCGGGTGGGAGACACTATACGTGTAGTGTCTCGGGTATCCTCTCCACCAGAATTTATTGGCTAGGAGAAAATCCTTCCCAGAAGTCCGCGGGTCGTACTTCCGGTTCCCGCCTTATATTATCTTTGCTCCCACTGGCACCCCGCCGCTCTCCCGCTCTCAATGTGTCCCCTCGCGCTCTTTCACTGACTCACCGCCGCTCTCCTCGCGCTCTTTTATCCTGTGTCCCTCTGAGCTCCCGCTGCTTTATGGGCTCTCTCTCTGTGTTGTCGTTGGATTTTAGAGAATGGGGTTTCAAACAGATTTCAGGCTTTTTCTAAACCACGTTGCATTGGAAAGGCCTGTACAAAACAACATGGCGGGCATTGGAATGCTCACTGATAAAGACAGGCTAAGCATTCCATCCAGCCGCCGCCAAAACTGAATGGCAACACTACCAGTTGCACCTGTTTATATTTTGGTGCTGGAAGCAAGAAACCTGAAGTGTGGGTCCTGATGTTGGCAGAGACATTGGCTGGACTTGTATTGCTGCCAGAAATTAATTTTCACCACAACAGAAGCAGTTTTTTAACAAGTGAGTTCCATCACAGAGGTAGATGGGAGCCAGATTTGTATTTCTACTATCTTATTCCCTTTCTCTTCAGCCCATTTCCTTGACTTTTTTTAGATGCTATTCCAAGCATGCTCTTCACCCTTTGGTGTGTTGACCCAAGCACCTATTCTTCAAGCAAAAGTAAAACACAGCAGATACTGGAAATCTGAAATACAAAGAGTAAATACTAGACATGGCCAGGCTGCATCTGTGGATAGAATAAGAGTGAATGGGCAATGCGGTAGCATAGTGGTTAGCACAGGTGCTTCACAGCTCCAGGGTCCCAGGTTCGATTTGCGGCTTGGGTCACTGTCTGTGTGGAGTCGGCACGTTCTCCCCGTGTGCACGTGGGTTTCCTCCGGGTGCTCGGGTTTCCTCCCACAGTCCAAAGATGTGCAGGTTAGGTGGATTGACTATTCTAATTTGCCCTTAGTGTCCAAAAAGGTTAGGTGGGGTTAATGGGTTACAGGGATAAAGGGGGATAGGGTGGAGGTGTGGGACTTAAGTGGGGTACTCTTTGCTAGGGAGGGCCGGTGCAGATTCGATGGGCTGAATGGTCTCCTTCTGCACTGTAGATTCTATGATTTTACGCTCCCATGGGGGCAGGCTGGCAGGTGGGATACCTGAAAAATTCAGCATCATGTGATGGGAACTGTGTCCACTGCCTGTCTGATGTCTCTGCTGCCACTGAAATTTTACCAGCTGCGCCAGTTAGCCCATCCACCTGTGGGCTAATTGAGTTCTTTAAATGGCCTCTTACGAACCTCAACTTGCAGCCGCTGGGATTTAATCAACGCTGGGAGAGGCCAACTGGCAGCTTTCACTGTGTGCATTGGTGGGGAGCAAGGAGGGAGGTTACTTACTTTCCGACCCATAGGCAGCCCAAGGTATTCCACCTGACTTCCTTTGTTTCTCTTACCAGGCCATGTCCACCCTGGCCCTGCTGAACCAGTCCCTGACATAAGCTTCCCATCTGGCTTCATGATTTCCTGCAGTTTGGAACTGGTTGCAAACCACTGTGGCCACTGCTTCTGGTGTGATTGCTGGTGCAGAGAGCTGTCAGCTATTTGATTGGCCAACAGTTTTTGGAGGCAGAGCATCCTCCCCAGATGAGGGCAGAAGGCTCGCCTCAAGCCTAATGGCTCACTTAAATATGTAGGTCTGGATCTCGGCCAACGAGGGCAAGATCTAAATCGCAATGTCTCACGAGATCTCGTTAGATCTCACGAGGCGTTCTGAGCGTCGCAAATTTCATGTCCAAGTCAGGTGCAATGAGGCCATTAAATCATGCCTGTTATTTAAACGCTTCAGCCTCTACTGTCTGGTTAGGATTTACATTTACTTTTAATCTTTGTTCATTAATTGCCTCTGCTCAGGTGAAATTGTTGTTGGTTGTTTTGACCATTAAATTATAATGACCTTGTTCAGATAAAAAAACCCTATTTCCTGTCATAAACCTGTTTGACTCATGTGTAAACGAGCACTTATTTGTATTCATTGCATTGACTGTCAGCTGAGATTTGTTCATGCACTCCCACAGATGAAGCAGCCTTGTGGCAGGCTTGGTTGACAGCCAAACAATTGCAACTGACAAGTTCTTCATCAGTTACAAACCAGTCTATCTGAACTCAAAACTGCTATTTAGTTACCCCCAAGTTGCTTCATCTTGTTTCCTGAGGTGTTTTATGTCTAGCTTCTATCAGACGCATTGTACTGTGATTCTTCTTTACTGCACTGACTGAATAAAGCTCTGAATAAGGTTTTGAATTTCTCATATCCCATCAAAGGGACATATTGAATGACATTTAGTCATCACTTTCTAGTTTGAGTTGCTGGAGTGCTACAGTGATTGTTGTCAGGTTTTAATTTCACTCGTACTGTTTATTGTTTGCATTATTGTCAAATATTGGGGAGGTCAGGAATGCTGAGAATCATTCCAAAGGGTAGTCCTCTGTGATCCAGCCTGAAATGGGAGTTAGATTGTGGCGGAGTGTGAGGCAAAATTCTGGTAGTAAAGCATACTGTCACTCTACTTCTGCTTCCCTGCGGCATCCATGCTGGCACCTCATTTCCTTCCCCACAATTACTGCTGCTTTCTGGGACCGCTATGTGAAAGGACCTGGTGAAGTGGCGCTCGTGGCTCAAAGCTTGGGTGTGAAAGGAGAGGGCCTGATACAGACCTCCGTTCCATTACTTCTATACGTCTTGGTCTCTGGCAGAGGTTAAATTGATTATCAGGGCCCCTCTGCACCTTTAAATGTCCAGCCACCACTTCATAGGTGGTGAAGCACTTTGTAATAGGTTGTGCGAGGCACCATATAAATGCCAGTCTATTTTTTAAATCTCATCCAGCTGTGCAGCTGTAGGCCCTATTCTAGCACCACTAAGACTCTGTGGTTGGTATTGGCTTTTGGGAGCCTGCATTGTATCAATAATAATCCTTTACACAGGGAAATGGGGTGGGTCTGGGGCAGAGTCAGAGGAGCAGGAGGAGCTTGTCCAATGTGTCAAACTACAGGTCAAACATCAGTATTATTCATTCATGCTGTTTAGCCATTAAGTCCCCTTGACCCAAAAGAGTGCATAATGTCGTTCTTCTGTGCTTCTCTATAAATGGGCAATATCAAGAAAAGCTCATTTTTGGCAAGTTTCCAAAATATAAGTACCAAGTACTGCTTAACATTTAGTTTTCCAGCCCCTTTAGACAGCAGCAGCAGTGATAGCCAGGATCGTCTAACAGGCCCAAAGCCTTTCTGTTCTTCTCCATCACAGTAGAGTAATAGATTTAATGGCATAACCCAGGGGTGGGCAAACTACGGCCCGCGGGCCTAAGGTCTTTATGCGGCCCACCAAGTCATTAAAAAAAAATAAACAAAAACATTTTTTTTTTAAATTTTTAATTATTTTTTTTTAAGGTTAATGGGGGGGTGCTGTTGGGTTACTTACTGGTATAGGGTGGATACGTTGACTTGAGTAGGGTGATCATTGCTCGGCACAACGTCGAGGGCCGAAGGGCCTGTTCTGTGCTGTACTGTTCTATGTTCTATATGAGGCGCCCAGAATCATAACCGGGTGAAGTAATTGTTTTACTTGATATACTATGCGGCCCTTTAAAATTGTGAATTTCTGAATGTGGCCCTTGCACGGAAAAGTTTGCCCACCCCTGGCATAACCGCATACTGTATTACCATCTATAACCCTTAAATTTATAAAGGAGGGACAAAAAAATACATTCATGGAAATTTTGCCCAGTGACATCTGAGCTCCTCGACACTTAACCAAGTTATGTAAAAGAAATTTTAGTTTTCCAGTAATATATGGTAATACATACAATAGGTGTTGGAAAAATGAAGATCAAACACTCAGAAATAAATTCTGTCCAGTTGTGTAAAAATGGTGCTTGCAGGTATGTTGTGTGATATTTGTACATAAACTTCATTGATCAGAATTTCTACCCAACTATCTTTTTCATTAATGAGTACGATAATCTTAAATCCATGCCTCAGAACATTTTCTCCCCCACAGAAATATAAAACCAAGATTAAATGCAAATTCTCTTAATAACTCAGCTGCTAACATACTTGATAGTGACTGGTAGAGAAAAATATCAAGAAATTTGATATGGTATGATAACATTTGTATATAAGCGTGGAAATTTACCAAAAAGTCTTTTCCATAGGGATCACAATCATTGCCAAGATTTCTGTGCAAACAACAACTTACATTAAAGGTGCTGTATGAATGTAATAAAACATCTGAAGGAATTCACAGGAGCATTGTAAAACAAAACATGGCACCTAGCCACAAAAGGAGTTATTAGGTCCGAAGACCAAAAGCTTGGTCAAAGAGGGTGTGCCTTCAGGGAGGAAAGTGAGGAGAAGAGGTGTAGGGAGGGTACTCCAGAACATAGGGCCTAGGCAAGTGAAGATGTGGCCACCAATGGTCAAACGATTTGCCCTATGCAGAAGACAAGAAGGGAAATATATGTCTACATCAACCTGGCTACTGTATAAAATTATAATTTTATTTTGAAAATAAACAAAGGCCCTGACATGCTTGACTAGCCGTGACTCATATCAGAGAAATTTCTAGCCTTCAAAAAACCAACAGGGAGGGACCTTGTTAACTTTAAAATGGTGCAAATGCCCCCTGTGATAGCGAAAAGTCAAATTAGAAAGCAAAGCACATTTCTAAGGCAGAGCTCTGGCTCCATAGTTGGTATGTCTGCATGGACAAAAGGGACCCCAACTCCTCTATTAAACTTCTCAAGATTCCAGACCTGAAAAATACATCCTTTGTCCAAAACCCTGCCATGTGACCTGCCCAAGCTGCTGGAACCTGCAATATTGATATGTGGAACTCAACCCAAGTCAACTTCCATTTTACCATCTAACCGGTAGCAGCAGTAAGAGCTCTGTCCAGGTGAATTGCCTGGCCCTCATCTACACTCTATTACTGGAAGCATCCGGGCCGGATTCTCCGAAATCCCGGCCAAGTGTTGACTCCGGCGTCAAAACATGCGCGAGTGATGCCGGCGTCAACGGGCCTCCAGGCCCAGTCATTCTCCCCTTCCTCGGGGGCTAGAACGGCACCGGAGTGCTGTGTGCTGCTCCGGCGCTGAAAGCCGGCCTGACACAGGCGGCGCAGGTCTGCGCATGCGCACCACAGCCGTCTCCACTCCGGCGCATGGTTGCCATCTCCGTACCGGCCCCCGGGCAACATGGCGGAGCCTTACAGTGGACCGGCACGGAGGAACATACGCCACCCCCCCCCCCGGAATGAGCGCGCCCGCCGATCGGTAGACCCACCTGGAGTCAGGACGGCCCCCACAGCCACAACTCTGAGGTCCTGCCGGGTTGGACCATACGTAAACCACGGCAGCGGAATTCGGCGGTCACTCGGCCCATCGAGTGCAGAGAATTGCCACGGGGAGCGCTTTTAACGGCCCCCGATCGGCGCAGCGCTGACCACGCGAGCGTGATTGCCGCCGATTCCGGCCTGCCATCGGAGCGGTGTGGCGCGATTGTTGCGTGCCCCCCCCCCCCCCCCCCCCCCCCCCCGTTGATTCTCCAGTCCAGCACGGGATCGGAGAATCCCGGACCAGAACTCCTGCATCGGTGCCTGTAAGACTAATTCATCTCTGCATGCCTTCTCCTAACCTCCGTCTTGAAAAACTGATCACCCTGCAACTGTTTCAGCCTGGTAACCACTGAAGGGATACACTACTGGACATTTGATTCTGGACTCTGGACCCATCTTTTTATCATGGTCTTGCCCTGTACCACTTTCTTTCCCTTGTTCCTTTTCTGTTTGAGTGCAAAAGGGCAGATGTTGCGAAATCTCTTCTCATATCTGTATAAACCAAAATAAACAAACCCTCTTATTTTACCTTTTTTTAAAGAGTTTGCTGTGGGGTTATTAATAGAGGATATGATCACTCCAATGTGAAGTGTTCGGGAAAAATATGCCACCACTTATAAAGGGGGAAATCAAAAATCAAGAGGCGGAAACAGGTGGTCTTGGTGATTCGGAGGTCAGAACCGTGTCCTGGGGTCAAATGTGACACCAAGGTTACAAGCAAACTGGATGTATATAATTATTTAAGCAGAAATTCTACCCATTTATTGAGTAGGAGGTAAGAGAAAAAGAATGAGAAAAAGAGAAGACCTATATAGAATTAATGCATTCAGGGAAAGTGTGTTAGACACATGAGACCAAAATCTAGTATCTTTATACTTTGCTACTCTGATGCCGTACTCACTGACCTCCATCCTCTGTGTACTTCAACTCACCCAAAACCCACTGATCTTTTCACTCCTATTTTCAATGACCTGCCCTTGTTCAATCTCTTCCAAAATGATGAATTTATATCTTCTTTCTTAGCTATAGACCCCTCCATGTTCTCACCCCCTCGTACCGCGATGACTTCTACCAGCATCACCTTCCCTCTTATTCCTTTGATCTTCTAACTCTGGTTTTCCATGCATAGTGAGGACAGATGTAAGTATAACTGGATGGCATCAATATGCATGCTTGGGTGAGAGCCCAGCCTCAGTGAATTATTATCTCAGCACGGCATTCTGTTTTGATCATTGGAGAGAATTGTTGACTTTGCTTGATGGGCTTCCTTAACTGGTTATAATTTCTTTTTGTGATGTCTTTTGTCACTGCCTCAATGTTTATTTCCACAAGATTAAGATATGTTGAATATTTGAATTCTCTACTTTAAAGATCTGCTTGATGATGCACGATCTATCACTACTGAAGGGAGATTGTAGTCCAATTGAAGGCTTTAATGAACAAGTAGTTACCCCAGCAGCTCCGGTACAGAATGACTGCTGTGGATGAAACACAGACTCTTATGCTCCGCCTGCTGGGTGGAACCAGCAGGCAGGTTCTACCACTCATACTACAGTATAAGGTGCATCCCACCTAGGTACCGCGAGACCCCTAATATAGCCTACCACACTTGATTATCACTTTCATAAAATTGTAGGAACAGGAACAGCAGTTTTATTTTTTCAAAAGTAGATTTGTGAATGGGTACTTTTTTTCTGAACAGTTCCACACTTTACCATAGTTGCTATATCACCCGCTGGTTCTGTACCTGGGTCCAGATTTTCACTACTGGGGTGGGTATCTCAAGTTGGGAAATTTCCTAACTCGCCCGATTTGTCTTGGTAGATTGGCCCCCAAATGCTGCGATGTTTGCTCTACAGAGCGGATCGTGATAGAGTTGGGTCCACCACCCCTAAAAACAACTCAAACATGGCCACAGGGATGGCTATGTGCTGAGACAATCTGGTTCTTTGGACCTTGCCCCAGTTGTTTGATTATATTTTTGGCCTTCTATTGCTCATTTCCTCACTCCCCTTTGCATTTCCCTACTCCTCATGCTGCGTCCATAACCCCATACCAACTTTTTTTTTTTATAAATTTAGATTACCCAATTATTTTTTCCAATTAAGGGGCAATTTAGCGTGGCCAATCCACCTACTCAGCACATTTTTGGGTTGTGGGGGCGAAACCCACGCAGACACGGGGAGAATGTGCAAACTCCACACGGACAGTGACCCAGAGCCGGGATCGAACCTGGTACCTCAGCGCCGTGAGGCGGTTGTGCTAACCACTAGGCCACCGTGCTGCCCCCCCATACCAACTTAATGTCAACTCCTGCCTGCCCCTCAAACACTCCATGCCAAACGATGGCCCTTCCATGTCCATTCACCATATGCTGCTGCCCAGCTGTTATGCAATTTGTTTCATTGGCCTTTCTAGTGCTGCTCCTCGTAGAGCCTGCTCGGAGCACATCCCTTTAAAGTACAAGAGAGTTAAAACACTCCCACTCTCCACCCCCCACCCCCTCCAGCTCTTCTCTCCCCATTCCTTGGTTCCCCCCAGCACCGCGATTCCTCCATTTTCCCTTTCATCAAGTGCTGTTTCTGATATCGACGGGATGGAAGAGCTAGTGATGGTAGGGGGAGGGGTAGGATGGGGGGGAGGGGGTGGGCGGGGGGTGGGGGGGGGGGGGGGGAGAGAGAGAGAGAAACCAGAGTAATGCCAGAGGAGCTAGGGGTTGCTGTAATTAAAACTTACAAAATAGTGTCAATGTAGCTGTGAGTAAGTTTCCATGGGATCCCCTTTCACTCCTCTAAACTCCAATGAATATAATCCTAACCGATTTATTAGTCTCTCCTCATATGACAGTTCTGCCATCCCAGGAATCAGTCTGGTAAACCTTTGCTGCACTCCTTCCATAGCAAGAACATCCTTCCTCTGATAAGGACACCCAAAACTGCACACACTACTCCAGGTGTGGCCTCCCCAATGCTCTATACAATTGCAGTAAAACATCGCTTCCTGTACTCAAATCCTTTCGCTATGAAGAGGATGCAGAGATGCTGCAGCTGGATATGGACAGGCTGGGTGAGAGGGCATCGGCCTGGCAGATGCAGTATAATGTGGATAAATGTGAGGTTATCCACTTTGGTAGCAAAAATAGGAAGGCAGATTAATATTTGAACGGGTGTAAATTGAGAGAGGTGGATACTCAGCGAGACCTTGGTGTCCTCATGAATCAGTCACTGAAAGGCAATTGGTATGTTGGCCTTCCTAGCGAGAGGATTTGAATATAGGAATAGAGATATTTAACTACAGTTGTATGGGGCAATGGTGAGGCCACACCCGAGTATTGTGTGCAGTTTTGGTGTCCTTATCTGTGGTAAAATGTTCTTGCTGTCTTTGAGATGGGGCATGTCTTCAACCCATGATTTCAATGTGGACGTGGCTTCATCAGCAATACATTCGACACCTGTCCTCTCCACTGACTTCATCATTGAGCCCATGATGTAGCCAGGAGAGCAAGTTCCTGCTGAAGCCTATGGTGAAAGTAAGATCACATTTCTTCACATGGTCAGGGCCGAATATCTCCACTTCACCACTGACCAGCCATCTGGGTCTGTATAGCTGCAGCTCTTCAAAGGCAGAGACTGTTAATTGAATGGCTATGTATTTTTGTTCGCCAATGAAAGCTGCACAAATAAACATTTATGACTGAGACAGCTGCAGAATGTTGCAGAATATGTTTCTTTACAGATGCTGCATTGGAGATGATTTTCCAAAAACTGCAGGATAATTTCCTGTATGCTTCTTTAGCAGTACCCACTTCTGATGTGAGGTGTGTTCAATTGGGAGTAAATGGTGTACAAATCTGGAACACCCAAGGACAAAGCAATAATGGAGAAACAAGTTTAAAACCAATGGGAATTCTATCAAGATAAGGCAAGCTAATCTTATCACACCAGGTAGTTTATCAGAGTATGCATGCCACTATTCATATGTTACATTGTGTTCATGCTAAGAAAACATATAGCTTTATCAACATTTCACATGCACATGTGCAGGGCACACCTTTACTTTGATTTAAATGGAAACTATTCTGCATTTGATTTTGGAAAGGCGAGTCCACAAAGCAAGGTTGCAGCACTACCTATGTGCATAACACTGGTCTCTGACTCTCTTGTTCAAGCTCCTTACATTTCAGCTCCTTACGTTTCAGCACTATCTGTCTACTTTCCAGACAAGGTGATACTTAACAGACAGGAACAAAACTGAACAGAAGAGCTTGTAATTTTATAACCTTAAAGTTCCTTTGAACAAGCTTTGCTGGACATTCTGGCTCTGAAGAAACCTGAGGGATTGCGCAAAGGTAAAATCTGAAAATCCACCTTGAGGCTGAATGCTATTATCATCTTTAATCAATTATCCGTTTCCCACTTGTTCACATGCACTCCACCCTGACACAAATGCTCGCAATGTAAACATTGTTTGATGGGGTGTACTGCAACCAACTTTCTCACTTGCATCTACTCTGGTTAATTGGAAATTATGAACAATAAAAATCAGAACAGATTGAGGTGAGCATTTCACAGCACCCAAGATCAAAACATCCCACCAGAGCAAACACCAGCTCAGTTACGTATTTGTATTTATTTTATTGTCACGTGTACCGAGGTACAGTGAAAAATATTGTTCCGATCCCGGCTCCGGGTCACTGTCCGTGTGGAGTTTGCACATTCTCCCCGTGTCTGCGTGGATCTCACCCCCACAACCCAAAGATGTGCAGGTTAGGTGTTTGGTGACGCTAAATTGCCCCTTAATTGGAAACAACGAATGAACAAAAGAAAAAGCAAAAAAAAAGAAAAGTATTGTTCTGTGTACAGTCCAGATAGATCATTCCATACATGAAAAAAACAGGACATACATAAATACGCAATGTAAATACATTGACACATGCATCGGATGAAGCATACAGGAGAGCAGTACTACTCAGTAGAGAAGATGTGTGAAGAGATCAGATCAGTCCCTAAGAGGGTCATTCAGGTGTCTGGTAACAACTGGGAGGAAGCTGTTTTTGAACCTGATACTGTGTGTTCTCAGACTTTTGTATCTCCTGCCCAATGGAAGAATTGGAAGAGCGAATAATCCGGGTGGGAGGGGCCTTTGATTATGCTACCCGCCTTCCTGAGACAGCCGGAGGTGTAGACAGAGTGAATGGCTGGGAGGCAGGTTTGTATGATGGACTGGGTTGTGCTCACGATTCTGTGTAGTTTCTTAGGGTCTTGTGCCAAGCAGTTGCCGTACCAGGCTGTGATGCTGCCAGATAGATGCTTTCTATGGTGCGTCCATAAATATCGGTAAGAGTCAATGTGGACATGTCAAATTTCCTTAGTTTCCTGAGAAAATATAGACGCTACTGTGCTTTCTTGGTTGTAGCGTCGATGTGGCTGGACCAGGACAGATTGTTGGTGATGTGCACACCTAGGAATTTGAAGCTATCAACTATCTCCACCTCGGCGCCATTTATGTAGACAGGGGTGTGTACGATACTTTGCTTCCTGAAGTCAATGACCAGCTCTTTAATTTTGTGACATTGAGGGAGAGATTCTTCTTGTTACATCACTCCACTAGGTTCTCCATCTCCCTCTAGTACTCTGACTCATCGTTGTTCGAGATCCGGCCCACTACGGCCGTGTCATCAGCAAACTTGTAGATGGAGTTGAAGCCAAATTTTGCCCCACAGTCGCATGTGTGTACAGGGAGTATAGTAGGGGGCTATTCACGCAGCCTTGCGGGGCCTCGCTATTGAGGGCTATCGTGGAGAAGGAGTTGTTGTTTATCCTTAATGATTGTGGTCTATGGGTCAGGAAGTCGAGGATCCAGTTGAAAAGAGAGGAGCCAAGTCCTAGGTTTTGTAGCTTTGACTACAGCTCCGCATCCAACACCATAATTCCAGCCAAGCTCGTATTAATGGAGTCTGATGTAGGAGTCCTTGTTATCGAGATGCTCCAGGGATGAGTCTTGGGCGAGGGACATGGAGTCTGCCAGGGACCGCTTGTGGCGGTATGCAAATTACAGTGGATCACAGCATTCTGGGAGTATTGAGTTGATGTGTCTCATGACCAAGCTCTTAAAACATTTCATATTGATCAATGCCAAGGCCACCGGATGGTAGTCATTGAGGCACGTTGCCTGGTTCTTCTTTGGCACCGGTATGACTGTGGTCTTCTTGAAGCAGCTGGGAACCTCGGAACGGAGAAGGGAGCAGTTGAAGATGTCCGCGCATACACATCCGCCAGTTGATCCACGCAGGATCTGAGTGCACAGCCAGGGACCCCGTCAGGACCTGTTGCTTTCCGAGGGTTCATTTTCAAGAAGGCTGATCTGAC
This sequence comes from Scyliorhinus canicula, assembly GCF_902713615.1. Lineage (NCBI taxonomy): Eukaryota > Metazoa > Chordata > Chondrichthyes > Carcharhiniformes > Scyliorhinidae > Scyliorhinus > Scyliorhinus canicula. The sequence continues at coordinate 73,359,243 of NC_052155.1, forward strand.
TTCAGAAGCTGTGACGGTAGGTATGGGTGTGTCCGAGGCTGCTGGGCAGATGACAACAGTTTGATGATTTCCTGCTTCAACTGAGCATAGAATTCAGTGAGTTTATCGGGGAGGGGTGCGTTGCTGCCGGAAATTCTACTCGACTTTGCTTTGTAGCCCGTTACGTTGCTGAAGCATTGCCACAACCGACGAGAGTCCGTGACGTTAGTCTGTGACTCCAGCTTCATCTGGTATTGTCTCTTGGCATCCCTGATGTCATTGCAGAGCTCAGACCTTGATTTTTTGTGTCGGTCTTGAAAGCCTCAGACTTGGCCTTCGGTAGGGAGTGAATCTCCCGATTAAACCATGGTTTCCGGTTGGGGAACATACGTACTACCTTCTTTGGCACACAGTCTTTGACGCGCTTGATGATGAAACCTGTTGTGACAATGGTGGCATACTCGTTTAGGTTGGTTGCTGAGTTCTTGAATATGGACCAGTCCACTGACTCCAAGCAGTCACGTAGGAGCTCTTCTGTTGCCTCGGACCAGCACTGTACTACCTTCTTAACCTGGTTCTCCTGCCAATCTCAGGAGATCTAAGCTGTTTAGGAGAGTGCAGCAGGTGAATAAGGAAGTACGGATGAGCAGAAACATTGTAGAAGAGAAGCAAGAAGCGTGTTTCTCTACAGCTGCTAAATCTTTGGAATCGGATATCACAGGGCCTGCGTATTAAAAGAAGGAAAATAGTGTGTAAATTGATTATTGCTGACTGCTAGTGATCAAGGAGGAATTCTACTCTTGCCCACTGATCAGGGAGAGATTTGCGCATGGTTCAGGTGGGAGACATCTCCAACAGGATAATGAGGCCCAGGGGTTAAAATCAACAGGATCTTAGGGAAGCACGGTGGTGCAGTGGTTAGCACTGCTGCCTCACGGCGCCGAGATCCCAGGTTCGATCCCGACTTTGGGCCACTGTCTGTGTGGAGTTTGCACGTTCTCCCCATTTTTGCATGGGTTTCGCCCCCACAACCCGAGGATGTGCAGGGTAGGTGGATTGGCCGCACTAAATTGCCCCTTAATTGGTTAAAAAAAATTGAATTGGGTACTCTAAAGAATTTTAGCAAATCAACAGGATCTCATGTGGAACCTTCATGCAAGCTCCCCATTCACCCTGGCAACTAGAGGCCACTCTCGGGCCTTGTGTTAAAGCTGAGACCTAAGTTTACAGTTCTGCTACATGTAATGATGAGCGGTCAGAAGCCAAGCATCCACTGCTGTCAGTCATGACACCTTGTGGCAAAAAGAAAAATTGGAAAAGCAATCAAAAACATGGAATATTATGTTATCAGTTAAAATATCAGCTGACTAAAGACAGTTACAAAGATAATGGAGGATTGAGATGTTGATAAATCTTTCAGCTTATGATGTCACCGCACTATTACTATCTTACCGTTTTATGAGACACACAAATTGTCTTTTGAGATACAGTAAGTGATACGATTTATGGAACCCACAACAGCTTGTTTGTACAACACATTGCGATTTAATTTTAAAGCAAAACGGGAATGTGCACTCTATAGAATAGTTTGAGGGGAATTTTCACTACTTTCTGTAATAAGTCAAAGCAAAACAGTGAGACAACTCTGTTAAGCATTTACCTTGCCTTCAGTAAGGACATTTTTAATTGTAATGCAGCTGTTCTTGCCTCATGGCTGAGTAATTGATGTATTTCAAAGGCAGCTGTAAAGCTTGTCCTGCAGCAGTAGCGGCTCCCTTGATGTTTGTTCGACAAACACCATTTGCGGATTAGTGAAGTGAGTTGATAAAATGCCTGTAAAATGGGAGGGGGAAATTCTATGGCAGGGTTGCTAAACAACACCAGAATGCTTGATCCACTTGGTGTCTGTTACAAGCTACTGTACAATGCAGGAATGGGACCTTTTTTTCCCCCACCAGCTGCAGTTCCGAGATCATGTGGGTAGCAGGCTATTGAAGGTTTTGAAAACAAATCCTGACTCTCTGCCCCCAAGTTATTTCCTGCTCTATGACTCAATAGTGGGAGTGGTAGCTCTAATACTTTCTTGTGTAATTTGTCAACTTTGGTGTTTGCCGCCAAGGCTGTCTGGAAGTTGAGGGTCACTGGTGTTTCAAAGTTGTGCTGTGTGTCTGGCAGAAAACAAACAGAAACTGATGAAAAGCCTTACTGTTTCTCCTCCAAACTGCTGGAGCATGCCATGGGAAATCATTGATACACACTCAGCGCATCGTTCTGTGCTCCGAAAAGCAAACCCGAGCCAAATTCTTCAAACGCCTGCCCTTGATACAGGTGTCTGTGGCTGCACCCTGTTGCGAAAATGTATTCCTGTGTCATTTAGTCAGACTGGCACTGCAAAAATCACCATGGCAATTTTCTATCAGATGTTATAGGACGATTAACAAGAACTTCGGAGATAAAAAATAAACAAACCTCCCTGCCTGTCCGTATACTTTTTTCCCCCTCTGGCTGAAAACAAAATCAGTCAACCTCAGGCCAACTTGATTCATCTGTGCCAGCTGCAGAAGGGATTGCCACTCACCAATCGGCCTCTACAGCCACAACAGACAATGGACAGTACAGAAGTGACAGATGCCCTGGGTGCAGGCCATCGATGGTACTTCTTATATTATGCTCCCCTGTTTGAGGTCAAAGCAGCTTGACGTTTGCACAGAATGAAATTGAAATTGAAAATCATGTATTGAATGAGAAACAACGTTCAAGTTAGTTGATGCTTGACTGTAATTCCAGCAAAGGGGATCGAGATCTTCTGCAGTATCATCTTAACCTTCCTTCAAGTGTGAAACCGGAATCCATACGGATTTGACTTTTCCATTTCCGTTATTTTGCAGCATTGTAAGCCAATCTGTCCACTGCATTCCATCCTTTGTCTGGTGAAGAAACTAGTCAGGTTTTCAAAGTGCAGGGCAGCACGGTGGCCTAGTGGTTAGCACAGCTGCCTCACGGCGCTGAGCTCCCAGGTTCGATCCCGCCTCTGGGTCACTACCCGTGTGGAGTTTGCACATTCTCCACGTGTCTGCGTGGGTTTCACCCCCATAACCCAAAAATGTGCAGAGTAGGTGGATTGGCCACACTAAATTGCCCCTTAATTGGAAAAAATAATTGGGTAATCTAAATTTATTTTTTAAAAAGGTTTACACAAGTGCAGGGTGTCATCGGGAAACTTATTTTGGTAGTTCAGGTGATTTAGTAATTGTCATAAACAACAGTTAATGGAATAATTAATCTACGAAAGGAAAACTGAATTTTTAATGGCAGTGATTTTAAAAAACGATGGGCCAATTTTTGCTCTGTTTAAAGGAGATTTTGGGGCCTATGCATTCTCAGCCTGCATACCTTTTCCATAATGAAAAGTGTGGATAGCCAGCTGAATTTATACAATAACAGGCATAGAGACTAATGTTCAATATCACTGAATTAAGACAGAATAGAAAATACATGGTTGAGCATAGATTTCCCTCAAATCTCGTCGGGCTAATACCTCGTGGTTTGTTGATGTTTCAACTTACTAGCATCTGTCATTGGCAAAACCACTTGTTACCACAAATAACCCTCAGTGCTGAAAATGTGTAGAGAATAAGCCACGTCAGTCATACTGTAGTTAATGGAACTGTTCCTCCAAACCACTTGATGCTAAATCTTATGGAACACTTTGTAAATCTGCCCAAGAGCAGTATTGCCAAGATCAGACCATTAGAAAACAGGGAGGTATTTTTCCATTGGAAATAAAAATGCTGGAAATACTCAGCAAGTACGACACATCTGTCGAGAGAGAAACGGAATTAACAGTTCGGGTCGTTAACCTTACATCAGAACTTTGTTTATCACCACAGATGTTGCCTGACCTGCTGACTATTTCTCGCAAATTTTGTTTCTAATTCACATTTCCAGCATCTACAGTACTCTGCTTTTGTACAGGTATTTTTGTATGTTTTGTTTTTGATGGGTGAGAGAAATGCACCGTTGACTTCAAAACAATTGAAGTTAATTGTGACCAGGGTAGAATTTTAAGGATTGCGAGCGCTGATCGCTCCCAATCGAGAGTTGGCACCAAGTGTGCAGGTGCCGACTCTCATAATAATAATAATAATATAATAATCTTTATTGTCACAGGTAGGCATACATTAACACTGCAATGAGGTTACTGCGAAAAGCCCCTAGTCGCCTGTTCGGGTACACAGAGGGTAAATTCAGAATGTCCAATTCACCTAACAGCACGTCTTTCGAGACTTGTGGGAGGAAACTGGAGCACTAGGGGGAAACCCACGCAGATACGGGGAGAATGTGCAGACTTCGCACAGACAGTGACCTAAGAAGGAATTGAACTTGGGACCCTAGCGCTGTGAAGCAACAGTGCAAACCACTGTGCTACCTTGCTGCCCACTGTCATTTAACGCTCACTTGAGTGTTGATTGGTAGTGGAAGCGACTTCAGTCCACCCTTTGAAGGAAGTCGCACCATTGAGAGATGTTAGCCAATTAGATTGGCCGGAAAAAAAGAGAAAATTTTTTAAATTATTCAGCCGACAGTTCTTGAATCTGGCCAGGCACAGTGTTGTGGCCAGAAGTTGTACTGCAGGGCTCCACCTGGAACTAAGTCCTGGGACCTTCGAATGGGAGGATAGGGTACGCCGGGAGGGATCGGGAGGAGGGGTGGCAATCGTGGCATCAGGAGTTAGGCCAGGAGGGGCGAGGGCCCCAGTGCTCCAGCATCCTGGGGGACTGTGGGAGGGTGATAGCCTCCCTCCCCCACCTTCCCGCCCAAGATTGGGAAAAGTGCAAATGTCGCTTTCCCACCCTACCCATTCCAGCCAGCCTCAAAATTGAGGCGGGTTGGAAAAAGGCCCTTAATGGACATTGAATGGGAGAGGCCCTGCCACCCAAGCATGAAATTGCACCTGAGTTTGGGCGTGTGGGTTCCCCGGGAGAGGGGGGATGGACTCGCATCCATTCAATTTTATGATCCATCCCCATCCCCATACCTGCATCCCCACCTCCGCACCCACCTTGGAAGTGTAAAATTTTGCCCCAGGTTATTTTTTTCTACTGAGACATCTAGATTTATTTATTTTAACACACACTCACATATACACACACGCATGCACGACACACCAGAATTAACTGTCACTGGGAAATAGGGGAATTTGACAGGTTTGTAAGTGTGCAGATTTGTTTGAGCAGAGCGAGGCAACCCACATGGATTTTAGTTATAAAAAAGCCCGGGGTGGTTTACTGTCTTGTTGCTTTAATGCCTAAGCTATCTGAAGGGAGTAATAGCTCTCGCACTACAAAGACCTGTCATAACTTGTCTTAGACTGCAGCTGTTCAATCTAGCTCCGAGACCAAGAAACCAATTGAGGCTTTGTGTGTTTTATTGAATAAGACACAGTTGTGTCTGTGTGTGGCCAGCATGATCAGGTATGCTTCTAACTTTTAGCATGTGGATAGAGTCCCTGAAGTCAATATCTACACGACCACTTTTAGTCCTATCTCTGTCGCAGGATTGTGGGAATTTTGCACGTGGTTTAAAATGGTGGGAGATTAGTACACATGAAATGAAAAATGAAAATCGCTTATTGTCACAAGTAGGCTTCAATGAAGTTACTGTGAAAAGCCCCTAGTCGCCACATTCCGACGCCTGTCCGGGGAGGCTGGTACGGGAATCAAACCGTGCTGCTGGCCTGCTAGGTCTGCTTTAAAAGCCAGCGATTTAGCCCAGTGAGCAAAACCAGCCCATATTCCCGCCTTCCGGCAATTTAACTCCCCATAGCTCAATTATGGGAGGGGGCAATCCAACCCAAGCAGGTGGGAGCCTACTACTGTATACATGCATCATGGCATAATTGGTGCCGCAGCCCCATTTTAACCTAGGCCTCCTCACCTATTTTCAATTCTCGTCTGCCAACCTTGATAACCCTCCTGCCAGTTCTGTGAGGAGATAGTGCTGAAGCACTTAATGGGGCCCATGAGTTTACATGGCCTGGTTATCAAGCTGGATCGGCAATGGGAAAGGTGAAATCTCCTACCGCACCCGCACCCACCAAACCACCATGACCAAATTCCCCCCTCCCCCTCCCCCAGCTTTCAAAAAGATGCACGTTAAAATCAACGCTTCTCTCATGGTGCAGAAGACTGGGGTTCGATCCATTCCCGGGTCACTGTCCTTGTGCAGTTTGCACATTCTCCCTGTGTCTGTGTGGTCTCACCCCCACAGCCCAAAGATCTGTAGGGTTATATTTGTGTATAGTAGGTAAATTGGCCACGCTAAATTGCATCGTAATTTTTAAAAATCAATACTTCTGTGTTTGTTGTAAAATTTGTACTTCAGACAATTAGTAGGGAAATGAAATTGAAAAATTTGCAGGGTTTTGAGGGCAAAAAGTGGGAGGAGTGGCACTAGGTTGGTTGCTCTTGTAGAGAGCTGGCATAGATACAGTGAGAAGAATACCCCCCTTTGGTGCTGTAACCACTCTATGATTCTATTTGTGCATGCTAACTCTGGAGAAATATCTGCGCTTTGCTATGTGGTCAGAGTGGAGTTGCTTATGCAAAGACTCCAATAAGCTACTTCACTAGCGGCATCGAGATAGGGGAAGGAGCCTGGAGTGAGATCATACATAGGGGTCAACACCACCTCCTGAAGCGCAAGACTGAACCTGATACAGCTGAAGGCTGTACACAGGGCACACCTGACCACATCACGCACGAGCGAGTTCTTCCCGGATGTAGAAGGCAGATGTGAGTGATGTCAGAGGGGTCGGGTCAACCACTCCCACATGTTCTGGTAATGCCCAAGACTGATCGGATTCTTGACCACTTGTTTTGAGGCCATGTCATGGGAGTTAGGGTGGAGCCATACCCATTAGTGGAGGTCTTCTGGGTGTCAGAACAGCCAGAGCTCTTTGAGGGGGAGGGTCGGACGCCTTGGCCTTTGCCTCTCTGATAGCCCGGTGACAAGTCCTGCTCGGAAAGAGATCGGCAGGCCGACCTGGTGGAATGCCGGAGGCTAGAGACAATCAAATTTGCCATCAGAGGGTCGGGTGAAGGATTCCACTCCAGGTGGAAGCAGTTCACCACCATCTTCAAAGACCTGTAAGTGATCAGCATCTTGGGGAAGGTGGGGGTGGCTAGGGGTGGGATATTGAGGGGGGGGGGGGGGGGGGGTTGCAGGCAGCTAGGGATGGGATATGGAAGGGAGCATTAGCACTACTACAAAATAAATTGTTTGCACTACACCCATTACAAGCTGTATTACTGTGAGTTGTCCTGCAATTTGTGTAATGTTTTTTGCTAATACTGGACTTTGTATTATTCAATTTTCTATGTAATTGTGTATTTTGTTTGTTGTAAATTAAAATGCTTCAGTAAAAATATAATTTTTTAAAAAGCTACTTCACTAGCTCACATTGGAATGACTGAATTTATAGCCGACGGTTTCTTTAAATTCATTCCTGACCTGCAACTGGCAGAAAATATGCAATTCTCCTGAAGTTGGCTGCACTTAGAAACCTAAAATGTCTGCCTTGTGAACAGCTGCTGAAATTTCCACCAGTGATGTGAAAAAATAAACCGGACTCAGAATTATATTCCCAAAACATCCATAGTAGTGTAACAGTGTCCAACAGAATTACCAAGTGACACTACAGAAAGTAATGGTAGACACCGCAATTGCCATAAACAAAATCTCTTCTTGATCAAATGAAAATTAGCCCTATCACATCTGGAAATGAAAATGGTGCAGCAGTGCAAACCATCCACTGATTAACTCGCTCCATTAAGCAGGCACCTTATGAGGCCACATAAGTCAGCGTCAAATAATATACATTGAGCCCCAAAGGCTATTTCAATAGCACCTTGTAAACCCACCTAGAAGAACAAGGGTAGCAGATGCATGAGAACCCCACCACCTGTTAATTCCCCTCCAAGCCACACACTGTCCTGACTCGGAACTATACCATTGTCCCTTCACTGTCACGGAGTAAAAATCCTGGAACTCCTTTCCTCACAGGATCATGAGGATACCTAGATCATCAGGCCTGCAGCTGTTCAAGAAATCAGCTCACCACCACATGCTCATGGCAATTAGAGAGGACAACAAATGCTGGCCTTACAGCAATGCCCACATGCCATGACCGAATAATAAAAAGAAAGAGGGGTTGTAGGATAGTAATCAAGAGCACAATTTGCCCAGTTTTCACATCTAGTCCAGAGGTGATGGGGTTAATTGAATTGGCCAAACAACCAATTTAAGCACTTCAACACAATTCAAATATTAGAAGCTTTTTTATTGTCACAAGTATGAAGTTACTGTGAAAAGCCCCTAGTTGCCACATTCCAGCGCCTGTTTCGGGTAAGCTGGTACTGGAATTGAACCCGCACTGCTGATCTTGTTCTGCATCACAAACCAGCTGTCTGGTCCTAAACTTGCTGCCTCATTGTTGAGGACTTAGTTATCCATTGAATAATCTTACTGAAATCATTGATGAAGATCATAAATTTATAATTTTCAAATTTTGTATATTTTTCAGAATTGCTCTGCAAAGGGGAAGTAAGGTATTTCGACACAAGCACTCTCCTGTCTCTCTTCCCCCCCCCCCCCCCCCCAATTATAAACAAACCTTAATTTAGAAGTGGGACAGGTCTCGGGACACGTGGGCACCTGCCACAAATCCCGCTATGGCAGGAGACTTGCGGGAGAGCCCTTAAACAGGCTTCGCGCATGGGTGCCGGACCAATCTGCGATGATCCTGGCCCACTGCAGCTGAGGTAATCTGGTTCATATCCTCGCTGGGCGTGAACTAGATTAGCATATTTAAATCGGCATTTAAGTATGCTGGGATGGTTTGTGGCCAGGTTCTCCCAGCTCCTGGTATTCACCCACCTGCCAGCCCAATGTGAAACTGGCGGGAATCACTACTGGTCACCATCACCGGATGCCGGCACTGAGGAAATTGGAGCCCCTGGGTGGTCGGGAACTGGGCAGTGCTGGCACGCTAGCAGTACCAACCTACCACCGCCAGGGAGAAGTGTCAGGTTGGCATTGCCAATGGGCAGGGCCTGGAATGGGTGCATAAAAGCAGGAGGGCTTGGAAGGGGGAGTGCAAGAAGAGGGCCAGGAACAGGGAGGGCATGAAGGAGTGGGCATTTTCTGACCCCATGGCTGTGTGTCATTCACCTGGAGGATGATAATAGTACTAACATTATGGGTTGGGGGTTGACATTAGCGAGGGGGGGTCTGAAAGCAGACCCAACAGTAGGGGCCCTGATGCCAGCAATTTGGGGGGGGGGGGGGGGGGGGGGGGGTTGGGGGACATGGGAAGAAGGGGTTGATGCGGTAGGACAGGGGGGAGGGGGAAATGGAAGTCTGAATGCTGATCATGTGTTTGGGGGGGGGGGTGCACATAGGGCCTGAACCATCACTTTGAGATCAGGGTGCCTTTTATAAACGGTGCCCTGATCTTTGTGAAGTCAGGCTTGCATGCATGTTTAGGCCCGCCTTCAGTGCGGGTGCAAATCACGCCCATCTCCAAAAACATTACTTTTTTAAAAAATGTTTTTATTAGGATTTTTCTTTTTATACAAAGCAAAGTTTTTTTTCCCAATAAATTTAGAGTACCCAATTATTTTTTTTCCAATTAAGGGGCAATTTAACAATCTGAATCAGGAGATGAGGCTTCAGTTTGGTCTCATTCAGAAGATATTGCCGTTAAATGGCCTCCTAAGACTGCAATCTGACGAGTAGGTATCACATACTTATCACGAGCCAGAAATACATTGCAGGTCGTAATGGTAAAGAACAAAAAGTCAATAGATAGTGCCCACGTCTGAAGTAGGCATTAGGCCTGTTGTGCATCGAAATAAGGAGCCGAACCACTGCTTGATGCCCCGACTGCAAGATAGAATTGCTCTTTCAAAAACCTGGGGTTAGATTCTCCACCCCGCCACGCCACATTTTGGCCCCGACCCACCGGCGGGATTCTCCGTTACGCTAGCCAGTCAATGAGGTTTCCCATTGTGGGACAACCCCACGCCGTCGGGAAACCCCCGGGCACCGGCAGAACGGTGCATCCCGCCGTCGGAGAATCCTGCCCCTGGTCTATATGCAACCTAAAAACCAGGAACTAAAATGGGGCGTCCACTTGGCACCTGCCGTTCAGAGGATTTAAATTTAAAGTAAGGTGCATTTTTACATAGCTTGTCAAGTGCCTTTCTGTGGAACATTAATAGTGCATTGCACCATGCTGCACATTATGACATTTATGGTCCTGTGCATTTCTGCCAGTTTATTGAGTTACAGGTTTGAGCTTGGAGCTGAAGGTGAGATCACAGAGAAAATTTAGCAAATTAACCCAAATAATTATTTTGCAAGCTTATGTATTCTGTTTGCACTATGGGTAAAAATAAATATCTGAAACAATTTTAGTTTAACTTGTGTAAAGTGTATTGCCAACCTATTTTTATCAGGGGTGGACAAGCACTTCATCATTTTTTTCACAGATGCATTGTAAGTGAGTGACGTGACAAACATACATACAAACAGAAGAATGAGGAGAAGGAGTAGGCTGCTCCACCATCTGATTGTAGTCTCTACTTTCCTGTCTATACCCTTTAATTCCCTTGTCAGTCAAGAATCTATCTGACCCTGCCTCTGGAGGGGCTGAAAGGCCCCTAATTCGCATGTTTGTCATGTCACTCAAGTATGATGTAACTGACAAAAATGACAATGGATCATGGCGCATTTTGGCAAAACATTTTTTCACTTGCAATTACTGAAGCCAGCAAGTGCTTTGAACTTTATCACAGTTGCTTAAGAATTTGAAAATGAAATTCTAAAACTGGTTGTGGGTTTTACAGTGCACCCAATTCCTGGAGCTTGGAAGAAATATTTGACATTTTCTTTTTGTTTATCTAACCAGTGTCATCATGTATTACTACATATAAGAAGAATCCTCCTCCAGTTCCACCCCGGACTACAATTAAACCGTTCATCTCGATCACTGCGCAGAGCAGCACTGAATCTGCTCAAGATGCATATTTGGATGGCCACACCCAGAGGGGTGACCTAAACAGCCAGTCAGGACTAAGTAACTCTACAGAAAGTTTGGACAGTGTCAAAGCCTTAAATGCTGCTATTGAAGCTGCAAATGCACAGGTTCATGGACCTTCTACCAGCCAACAGCACATTGACAGCACACCAGCAAATGACATGGGAATCCTACCAGCAGAGGAGTCAAAAGGGGATGTTTTGAGGAGAAACAAGTGTTCTTCGGTTGGAATACAGGTGGAGTATCCCTTGCTACTTACATTAATTGTGGACTGGAAGCTACTGTAGGCAATGTTAATTTTAAATGGATTGATACCTCCATTCAAGTATCATGGAAAGGAATTTATTATGTAATCATTTGGCAATACAGAATTTGAGTATTGCTGAGAAACGAGACATGCTATCTGAACTTTTTGCCTTGTACTCACTAGGACAAATCACAAGATTACCAACAGTAAAAGGAGCAATAATTTGTACTGCACGAGTTCTGATCAGTTGGCAAACGGACTCAGATTGGTAAAGGCTTTGTCATGAGGCGTGCTGTAGGGAACATTTAACTGATGAGCTTTTGTTCAAATTCAGACCGGGCAGGTGGAGTCTGATTGGTCAAAGCATTGCCATGGGGAATGAACCAGGGTATGGCTGTTTCCTGCAATGCATAGACATGCTCCTTCTGTCTGCAAAGGACAGTTATGCATGCTAGGAGCTACACATATTCACACACAGGGTTTTTTGATGGGTGACAGTACCATAAAACACAGCCCGTGATGTTGGTGTCTCTGAGGAACCTGGAATTGCTGTGATAGATAGCTTCGAGTCGCCTGCACTTGAATCACAGTTCCTGCAACTATACTACACTGTCTGAGGACTCAATGCCACTTTTTGTACCAGCTCAGTTTGTTTGAGATGTGGATTTTCTTGCGTACATAACATGAACACAGACAAGATTTTTCATAATCGATGACTAAAGTGCTGTTTAGATGTGCTATGTGTGCTCTTTAATCCATTCAAAGTTGTGCCAAGTATTCAGTTAAATACAGCTTGAACAATTGAAAATATCACGTCACTACAGTTGGCTTTTCTGCTGCCTGGATACTTTAGACTGATTTCAGATCTCCATGTACACAATTCTGGATTCATTCCAAGGCAAACTGCTTTTGTCTACGAGTGAAGTCATAATCATCACTCGCACCAGGATATTTACTTTGTAGTTAAAATTACTTAAACAAAGTCATGTTCTACTGATTTGATAAATGTTGACCTTAAGTTAACTTGTTTGGTTAAGGTAGACTAGTGTTTCTGATTTACTGTATTTCTGATTTACTGTATTTCTGTTGCACCTATATACGGTAGTTTGATTGATACACTATTTGCTAAAATGTAGCTATATCAAAAATCTCAGGAATAAATAATGTACTTTAATCCTTTTCTTCCAGAATGGCTGAAACATGATTTTCTTTTTTTTTAAATTTAGAGTACCCAATTCATTTTTCACAATTAAGGGCCAATTTAGCGTAGCAATCCACCTACCGTGCACATCTTTGGGTTGTGGGGGCGAAGCCCACGCAGACACGGGGAGAATGTGCAAACTCCACACGGACTGTGACCCAGAGCCAGGATCAAACCTGGGACCTCGGCGCCATGAGGCTAGCCTGCGCGAGGCTAGCCTCGTGCTAGCCACTGCGCCACCGTGCTGCCCTGAGACATGATTTTTAGTGACATATTTGATGTTCCTTTAATGTACTTAACAGGTTGTTAGGTTTTGTAGAAACCTTGGCGGTTCAATCACTTACAAATTGAAGAAGAATGATAATACTGCTGACTCTGTATTTACCTGTATTAACTTTTAATGAATGCATTTAAAGACATAGTGGTATAATGATGTTTTTGATTAGGTATTCCTTTGCGTATTATTTTACAAATTAGTTTGTGATATGGCAATACTTTCTTCCTTTTTTACAGTCAACCACAGTGCTGTTTCTGAAAAAGCGAATATTAACTGTGAAAAGGTTAACAAGGCATGGGCATAATTGAACTAAAATGACTGGCTAAATTATTCTTTTTCTTTTGCTCTTAGGTTGATGGGCCTGAACAGACTGCTTCAGCAGTTTTCAATGCAAACAAATTCCAGTCAGTTGGAATCCAAGTAGAGACGGAGAAGTGGTAAGTTTGATTCATTTCTGGCTTGCTTCATACAACTTAAATCACACACTGGAAATCACACTTCTTTATTGCAATACAAACATAAAAGTACCGCCTATTTCTTGATAGCTGTGGCAAATCATTGGACAGTGCCGGATCTCAATATAAGTACAGATGTGGAAGGTGACTTAGCCAATTGCAGCTCATCCAGCGGGGACAACTTTATTGCTCGAGGGGGGTCACATTTGCATATTTTTCTCATTCAAGGGGCCGATGAACAAATTTCAGAAAGAGAAGATTTGGCACAACATTAAACTGAATTTGTAAGGAAAGTTGATTTTTTTTTTAAGGAAGAAACAAGTAGGGCAGCACAGTGGCCTAGTGGTTAGCACAGCTGCCTCACGGCACTGAGGTCCCAGGTTCGATCCCGGCTCTGGGTCACTATCCGTGTAGAGTTTGCACATTCTCCCCGTGTCTGCGTGGGTTTCACCCCCACAACCCCAAAAAAATGTGCAGAGTAGGTGGATTGGCCCTTAATTGGAAACACTAAATTGCCCCTTAATTGGAAAAAAATAATTGGGTAATCTAAATGTATATTAAAAAAAAAAATTTTTTTGTAAAAAGAAACAATTGCTGAGCAAAAGTACAGCAATGTCAGAGCAATAAATTGTTCAGTTTAAAAAAAGAGCTGTAATAAAAGTCACCAGAGTGTGAGAGAGTCAGTGTATGTGGGGGGTGAGTGCGGGAGTGTGTTGGTGAGAGTGAGTGAGAAAAATTGAGATTGGGCGTAAGGCAGACTTGCACTCATACCCACACACTCACGCAATTTCTCACACTCCTCGCCACACGCTCAGTCTCTCACACTGGGCTTCGAAACACTCACTCAGTTTCTCAAACTGCCCTCCACACATGCACTCACTGATTCACTCACTTGCACTCCCCTCCACGCACACATTCCATCACTCAATCTCACACATACACTAACTACTCAATCCCAAGCGCTCACACACTTTCACTCGCTCACCTCTCACTCGCTCACCCTCTCATTCACACTCATCCTCTGACTCACACTCCCTCTCTCGGTCACACACCCTCGAGCACTCATACACCCTCTCTCACTCACACACAACCTCTCTCACTTGCATACAACCTCTGTCATTCGGTCACCCACCCTCTTTTTTTTTAATTTAGAGTGCCCAATTCACTTTTTCCAATTAAGAGGCAACTTAGCATGGCCAATCCACCTACCTTGCACACCTTTGGGTTGTGGGGGCAAAACCCACGTAAACACGGGGAGAATGTGCAAACTCCACACAGACAGTGACCCGGAGCTAGGATCAAAGCTTGGATCTCGGTGCCGTGAGGCAGCAGTGCTAACCACTGCGCCACCATGCTGCCCTGGGTTACCCACCCTCTTATTCGGTCCCTCCCGTGGCCGACAGTAGCCAGTTCCTCACCCTCTACTCCACCCCACAAGCAGCCAGTTCCTTTTCCGTCACCAGCAGCCAGTTTCTTCCCCTTCCTGGTATTCTTGCCTTCCTTCCCTCCACCCAGTACCAAATCAGCAGCCTCTTTGACTCTTCCACCCTTCCCTGACACACTATTCTCAACATGCCATTTTCTCAGGCCTGCGCTGAAGAAATCAGACTGCTTCTCTCACAGAATTTCTGATGATTGGCTTATTGGTGATCCTAGCAACAGCAACTGTGGGTGGGAGTGAAACCGCCTGTGTTTGGAGGAGCAGTTCTTTGAAGAATCCTCAAATTCACTTACCAAAATATTATGAACAAGGGGACTAGGGCTGGATAGTGAGGCCTGGCGGACCAAGTAGTGGCCTGCGGGCCGCATTTTGGACAAACCGGATCAAGAAAACCCATCACGTTGTCCAGTTGTTAAATTATCCCAAACTGTTTGCCTTCATTATCCTTCATCATCCATCTTTGGCTTGTGAAATGTGTCAGCCATTTTGGTGCAAGTATCATGTGACACAGGAGAGTAGTGTCACATGTGACTGAAAACAATAAAAGAGTTTTGGAACTGCAAAAATACCTTTAGTACTCTAAATGTGCCATTGTAGTTCTTGACTCCCTGATGATTTATTCAGTTCAGAAGTGAGACACCCCCTGGGTGCAGTTTATCGTCTTCTGTGAGTGACAGATGCCATCCTAAGGATTTATACTAAATTAATGACCATGTACTGCAACATAATTGGTGTATATTTGTCCCTTTAATAAAAATGCTGAAAGTGAATTTTAAGTGCGCGATTGCAGTTTCCTTCATTTGGCTACTCAGTTTATTAATCCTATCTTATTGTTATTGCAGTGTGTATCTTCATTTTTTCCAATATTATCTGATTTTTAAGAAGAGGTTTTTTAAAAAAAAGCATATTTTAAACCTGGAGCTTCCATATTAATGTTGGAAGAGTTAATTTTAACTGCTCACAACATCCTCAATTACAGGGTGAAAGATTATGGATTATGTGACCTTCTGCTCTAAACTGCACAGTTGCTTATTAACAAAATTTGTTTACAATGAAACATTTCCAGACAGCCAAAGGTTTCTTTTAAAGTTCTCATGTAATTGCACCATCTATAAAACTGCTTGAAGATATGTATCCAAGAGAACACTAACTGAACATTTTGCACAATATTAGTAGTGCAGTTTCCACATACTGAAAATAAATCTGGTTCAACTACTCCACATGGAATACTTACAAACATTTCATGTTGTGGGATAGCTGTGAGCAGTTACTATTGTTTTACCAGTTGCATTGTTTAAAGGAATTAGAGATCATAATAGTTCTGACTGTGTTTGCTACTCCTAAAGCAGTAACTATGGCCAGGAACGAGCAGGACTGTTGCTTGTAAAAGAAGTGAAGTGGGTACCACCTTATGCAGAAGAAACAAAGAGGTAAAGTTGCTTTCATTGGAAAGAAGAAGGTTGAGAACAGATGTATCGCAGGTTGTTAAAGTGCAGGAGGAATAGATAAATTCCCAAATTGCTGAATTAATCATGGATCAATCACTTAACTTGACAGCGAACACAGAGTTAGAGGATGCAAGTATTAAAATAACAGCAGCACATAAGATAATTTACTTTACACAGAAGTGTTTGAAAGGGACTACCATCAAAAGTGTTTTATTGTTGTGGTAACTAAATGCTTTAAAAGGTGTACGGAGAGGTTAGACTGAGTTGATTAGCTGTCTCCCAGGATCTTTGCATCTGTGTGACTCATCAAACCAAACCACATGGTTTACATTTTCACTGAGACATTCCAACAGCTATTGTGGTGAAGTTCAAAGTCCAGTCTGTTCTGCAATCCTATCAAAAGAATTCATGGTAGCAAGTGGCTTGCTGGTATTTGGAGTTCAATATAGAATTGAGCTTGAAGGACCCATCCAACTTGTATGCTGACCCTATCAAAATAACATACAAATGAGAATATTTATGGGCTTTTGTGGTTACAGTTTAACATTCATCTCATTGCTATTTGTGGGGCCTTGCTGTGCACAGTTTGCCACATGTGTCTACATAAATAAAATGTCAGTTTAGTGGCCACAGAGGAGTCCAAAGGAGAGGGGTAAAGAAAACTGTTTTATTACAAAGTAAACCGTATACACAGTACACTTCAGGTCCCAGCCGAGACTACAAATGGTCGGCTCTCATCTGAGCCAGCTTTTATGCCAGAGTCCATTAACTTTGCTGTGTCCCCCCCCCCCCCCCCCTCCCCCCGGCCTCTCAGCGGGGACTCTTGTATTCAATAAGGCTCACAGAAGGCTTATTGAATCGCTTAATGACTTGCCAATTCTTATACTCAATGCCCCAGCCAATGAAGGCAAGCATGCCGTATGCCTTCTTGACTACCTTCTCCACCTGTGTTGCCCCCTTTCAGTGACCTGTGGATCTGTACACCTAGATCACTCTGACTTTAAATACTCTTGAGGGTTCTACCATTCACTGTATATTCCCTTCCTGCATTGACCTTCCAAAATTCATTACCTCACATTTGTCCGGATTAAACTCCATCTGCCATCTCTCTGCCCAAGTCTCCAAATAATCTCCTGCTGTATCCTCTGATAGTCCTCATCGCTATCCGCAATTCCACCTACCTTTGTGTCGTCTGCAAACTTACTAATCAGACCAGTTACATTTTCCTCCAAATCATTTATATATACCACGAACAGCAAAGTTCCCAGCGCTGATCCCTGCGGAACACCACTAGTCACAGCCCTCCCTTTAGAAAAGCACCCTTCCTTTGCTACGCTCTGCCTTCTATGACCTAGCCAGTTCTGTATCCACCTTGCCAGCTCACCCCTGATCCCGTGTGACTTCACCTTTTGTACCAGTCTACCATGAGGGACCTTGTCAAAGGCCGTACTGAAGTCCATATAGACAACATCCACTGCCCTACCTACATCAATCATCTTTGTGACGTCTTCGAAAAACTCTATCAAGTTCGGGAGACACGACGTCCCTTTCACAAAACCATGCTGCCTCTCACTAATACGCCCATTTGCTTCCAAATGGGAGTAGATCCTGTCTCGAAGAATTCTCTCCAGTAATTTCCCTACCACTGACGTAAGGCTCACCAGCCTGTAGTTCCCTGCATTATCCTTGCTACCTTTCTTAAACAAAGGAACAACATTGGCTATTCTCCAGTCCTCCGGGACATTCTTTTGGAAAATAGGAGACAGGTTTAGATAAAGGATCTGGATCGGTGCAGGCTGGGAGGGCCGAAGGGCCTGTTCCTGTGCTGTCATTTTCTTTGTTCTTTGTAACACCTGAAGACAGTGAGGATCCAAAGATTTCTGTCAAAGCCTCAGCAATTTCCTCTCTAGCCTCCTTCAGTTTTCTGGGGTAGATCCCATCTGGCCCTGGGGACTTATCTACCTTAATATTTTGCAAGACGCCCAACACCTCGTCTTTTTGGATCTCAATGTGACCCAGGCTATCTACACACCCTCCTCCAGACTCAACATCCACCAATTCCTTCTCTTTGATGAATACTAATGCAAATTATTCATTTAGTACCTCGCCCATTTCCTCTGGCTCCACACAGATTCCCTTGCCTATCCTTCAGTGGGCCAACCCTTTCCCTGCCTACCGTCTTGCTTTTTATGTACGTGTAAAAAGCCTTGGGATTTATCCTTAACCCTATTTGCCAATGACTTTTCGTGACATCTTCTATCCCTCCTGACTCCTTGCTTAAGTTCCTTTCTACTTTCCTTATATTTCACACAGGCCTTCTAGCCCTGACAAATGCCTCCTTTTTCTTTTTGACGAGGCCAACAATATCTCTCGTTATCCAAGGTTCCTGAAATTTGCCGTATTTATCCTTCTTCCGCACAGGAATATGCCGGTCCTGAATTCCTTTCAAGTGACATTTTAAAGCCTCCCACTTGTCAGATGTTGATTTACTCTCAAACATCCTCCCCCCACCTAGGTTCTTCAGTTCCTGCCTAATATTGTTATAATTAGCCTTCCCCCAATTTAGCACTTTCACCCTAGGACCACTCTTATCCTTGTCCACCAGCACTTTAAAACTTACTGAATTGAATTACAGAATTCATTAGAAACACAAACGAAAAACTGTACAGCAGCCACACAGCTACCCTCGGCCCCTACATGTCTTCTGCCTAAGAGAAGACTGAATTGTGGTCACTGTTCCCGAAATGCTCCCCTACTGAAACTTCTACCACCTGGCCGGGCTCATCCCCAATACCAGGTCTGGTACAGCCCCTTCCCTAGTTAGACTGTCTACATATTGTTTTAAGAAGCCCTCCTGGATGCTCCTTACCAACTCTGCCCCATCCAGGCCCCTAGCACTAAGTGAGTCCCAGTCAATATTGGGGAAGTTGAAGTCTCCCATCACAACAACCCTGTTGTTTTTACTCCTTTCCAAAATCTGTCTACCTATCTGCTCCTCTATCTCCCGCTGGCTGTTGGGAGGCCTATAGTAAACCCCCAACATTGCGACTGCACCCTTCTTATTCCTGATCTCTACCCATATAGCCTCGCTGCCATCTGAGGCAATCGGCCTCTCGTAGTACAGCTGCACTACCTAACCAGTAGCGCAACTCCGCCACCCCTTTTACATCCCCCTCTGTCCCACCTGAAACATCTGAATCCTGGAACGTTTATCTGCCAATCCGGTCCTTCCCTCAACCAGGTCTCTGTAATGGCAACAACATCACAGTTCCAAATACTAATCCAAGCTCTAAGTTCATCTGTCTTACCTGTAATACTTCTTGCATTAAAACATAGTCACTTCAGGTCACCAGACCCGCTGTTTTCAGCAACATCTCCCTGTCTGCTCTTCCTCAGAGCCATATTGGCCCTATTCCCTAGTTCTCCCTCGATGCTTTCATCTTCTGACCTATTGCTCCAATACCCACCTCCCTGCCATACTAGTTTAAACACTCCTGTGTGACACTAGCAAACCTCGCTGCCAGGATATTCATGTCTCTCCAGTTTAGATGCAACCCGTCCTTCTTATACAGGTCACACCTGCCCCGGAAAAGCTCCCAGTGGTCCAGATAACGGAAACCCTCCCTCCTACACCAGCTGTTTAGCCACGTGTTTAGCTGCTCTAGCTTCCTATTTCTAGCCTCACTGGCACGTGGCACAGGGAGTAATCCCGAGATTACAACCCTTGAGGTCCTGTCTTTTAACTGTCTGCCTAGCTCCCTGAACTCCTGCTGCAGGACCTCATGCCCCTTCCTCCCTATGTCTCTAAGTTTCTAATAATCTTTTTAATAATCTATTATTGTCACAAGTATGAAGTTACTGTGAAAAGCCCCTAGTCACCATATTCCGCTGCCTGTTTGGGTAAGCTGGTACAGGAATTGAATCCGCGCTGCTGGCCTTGTTCTGCATTACAAACCAGCCTTCTAGCCACTGAGCTAGACCAGTTTCTACGGCCTTCTTGGGTCTAATAATGGCTCGGCCAATAAATTTTGTTAGGTCAACATATTATTCACTCCAGAACCCAAACATTCTCTTTCCTTACACATCATGGGAAGGGCCATAATCACAAAATTCAGCTGGTTCCCTCAAACGCGTTAAGAACTCGCTAACAAGGTGCACAGGGCACACTTAACGAAGGGGAGGATGTGCTGGCTGTTTGAGAGTAGGAGGATAACTGCCAACCGTGCAGGAGGGGACCAGCTAATCATGTTCATATGTTCTGGTCCTGCTTGAAGTTGGAGAAATTTTGGGGGTCGTTTTGTAGCACCATATCAGAGGTCCTCCACGTAGATTTGGAGCTGATTCCCTGGAGACCATATTCGGGTGTCAGACTTGCAGGAGATGCGGACGGACGTGGGGGAAGATGTCTTCGCTTTCTCCTCATTGATCGCTCGTAGGCAGGTCCTGTTGGGATGGAGGTCAGCTTCTTCCCCCATGCCTTGGTGTGGCTGAGGGATCTAATGGAGTTCCTACACTTGAAGATGGTGAAATTTGCTCTGAGAGGTGCAGATGAAGGGTTCCACAAGAGATGGGGTTTGTTCATCTTGGGAATCTGGTTGTCATCAAGGGGTGGGGGGTGGCCACACGTGTTGGGTTTGTGTTTATTCTTTGTAAAAATTATAAAATATTGAAAATTTTAATAGAAATATTTTCTTTAAAAAAGAACTCTGTAACAGACTGCCCTGCGGTCCCCTAAGCTGTGTTAAATCGATAACGCTACACGATGACCAATGGTTTGGGGTCGTAATAGATTGCCACTATTGCTATCAGCTCTTCAAAGGTCTTGGAGTTTGGGGCTGTGGGCACATGAGGCTTTTTATCAAGCTGAAGGTGGGGGCTCCACAGGCAGTCAAAAATATTACTGTCTGCCCCTCACCATTTAATAGCCCTGAAAAAGTATCGCATATACTCTGCATATTGAGTCCAATCCTCCACGCTAGCATCAAATATCCCAAGGAGCACATTTTGAAATCAGTGCACACCTTATTCTGGCGGTGCGGTTGGAGATTACCTTTCCTCCAACAATTGACAGTGCCGACTGTGGCCCCACTTTTACCCTCGTCGCCAATTTAGTGACCATAAAGGAGTTTAAATTAGAGGCATAAAGAAAACTGTTTTGTTACAAAGTAAACTATTTACACAGTACACTTCAAGTCCCAACTGGGACTACACATGCTCGGCTGTCGCCTGGGCCGCCTTTTATGCTAGAGTCCATTTACTCTGCTGTTGGGGCCCCTGCCCCTCAACAGGGATGCTCTTATTCAACGAAGCTCACGGGGAGGCTAATTGGTCTGTCCCTGTCGGTCTTGTGCAGATTATAGCAGTTTGAAAAGTGCTTTGGATCATTTCTAAGACACGTAGTAAGTTGCAACATGAATGTATGTTTTTCATTTTCTTTATTGTGTGTGTATATGAAACATTCTAAGTAGGTAAATTAAATATTTTTAAAATTATGAATGAGGGAATCCATGTTGGCTACAAATGCATTGTGACGGTCATCGTTGCAAATGAAACAGCCACAATTGTAGTTACTCTGGATTGATATTTACATATTTATCATACATGTTTTTAAAAATCTCTTTGATGTAAATTTAATGGGGGCTAGAAATTTTAATCCAAATAACTTAAATTCATATAAAACATAAACTCAAAGGAAAATAAGAAAGTTTCTAATGCAGGTGCTGTATCGTGTTCCTTTTACCTTCTGAGCTGTGTTCTTCTGTTCCATCCATTATTTAACTTCCTTGGGTTAGCCCTGCTGCCTCACGGCGCCAAGGTCCCAGGTTCGATTCTGGGTCACTGTCCGTGTGGAGTTTGCACATTCTCCCTGTGTCTGTGTGGGATTCGCCCCCATAACCCAAAGATGTGTAGGGTAGGTAGATTGGCCATGCTAAGTTGCCCCTTAATTGGAAAAAATGAATTGGGCACCCTAAATTTAAAAAAAAAAAATTATTTAACTTCCTGCCTCTACCACCACACCCTCCTCCCAGCCTATGTTTGTGTACGTAATCTACCATCTGTGAAGTAGGTATGCAAAGACTAATGGTTGTTTATATTGCCATGGCTTTAAACTGTGCAAAGAGGGAATTTATTGGAATTGTTATTTTGTGTACCTCACAATGAGCAGACTATCAGCCATAGGCCCAAATAGCCTGAAAATTGTACTTGTTGAGCATTAAAGGATTTCATCAAAATTTCCATTAAATTTATTCTTTTGTTCCTTTTGATTTTGGTCATTTTATTTCTAAACCACGTTCTGAATTATCCCTCTTCCAGACGGTTATTCATGGCCACTGATAACTCTCTTTAAAACTATTCCAATGTAATTTTAGTCATATAACTCTGCTGACATTATGGTGCTTAATTTCAGCGTGTATTACTACTTTCAAAGAAGCCAACTTTAATAGATTCCAATGACTATAGTTTTATCGGAGCATTTCTGTGTATATATGTGTATTTTTCAATTTAAGTGACTTGCTTTGTCTGTGTGAAAGACGTATGTTGCCATATTTTGAATACGTATTTGGAACAGGTTGGAACATTCCATCTCGACATTCATTGAAAATTCCAAAGTCACGATTCGTCAATGAGTAATCCCATTTTGAAAATGTCACTGTTTACCATCAGTACCAGTCACATGCACAGGTGATACTGTAAATTACCGATTTAGTTTAAATCTGTCACGTAACATTAGTTGAGTGCTTTCTTCCGGTTTTGTTAAAAGCCCAGGAATCTGTTTGGAGGAGATGATGCCACTGGACCGGTAATCCTGAGGTCCACACAAATGCTTTTGGGGGACGTGGTTTCAAATTCCAACATGACAGCTCGTTACCTCAAGTTAATAAATCTGGGTTATAAAGCTAGCCCCAGTAATGGTGACCATGAAACCATCATTGAGTGCTTTAAAAACCCATCTGGTTCACTAATGTCCTTTAGGGAAGGAAATCTGCTTCCTTACCTGGTCTGGCCTAAATGTGACTCCAGATTCACGGCAATACCGTTAACTCTTAACTGTCCTCCAGCACGGTGACGCAGTGGCTAACAGTGCTGCCTCACTGCGCCGAGGACCCAGGTTCGATCCCGGCCCTGGGTCACTGTCTGTGTGGAGTTTGCACATTCTCCCCATGTCTGCGTGGGTCTCATCCCCACACCCAAAAAGATGTGCAGCGTAGGTGATTTAGCCAGACTAAATTTCCCCTTAATTGGAAAAACAAATTTGGGTATACTAAATTTATTTTTAAAAAACTGTTAACTGCCCTCTCAAATGGCCTAGCAAATCATTCAGTTAAAGGGCAATTAGGATGGACAGCAAATGTTGGCCCTGTCACTGACACCCACATCAAGCTGTGACCCCCATACCACCACGTTCAGCCGACACTCAGCTGAGCAATATCTGAAAACTTCTAGCTCCTCTCTTCAACTGAGCAATTTCAGAGGCTCACCCCTCTTGCTACCCCCCTTCCAACATGAGAAATGAGCCCCCACAAAACCTCTGCCACTAATCATTAATGTCTTCTGCTTCAGAACCAATCGGCAACACACACATGTGAATCTGCAAGTTCTTCCATTGCTCCTAATGTTTACAGTTCCACAGCATTGACATTTTCACTCTTCAAAGAAGTGTAGTTCTCGGCCTTTTGGCTACGATCAAGTGTCAGATGAGGTACAATGCCTTTTCTTGTCAGCTTGGATCTTGTACGTCCCTCTTATGAAGACCATGAATTGGATTCAATTTGGATTTGAATTGGTTTTTGGAGCAAGCAAGAAGATGGTTTCTGGGTTTCCATGTCCACTCAGCGCATTGGCTTTGTAACTTTAAGGACGGACTAAAGTTTTTTAAAAATGTGGCTCAATACCTCACCGCCCACATTTCCTTCACAAGAAAGATTCCTGGTCATGTGGAAATTAAGGGTATTTCACACCCCACCCTATACTGAGGAGAATATGTGGGACTGGTACAGAGAAGGCTAACTTGTATCTCTTCCTCCTAAGAAACAAATCCAACATGGTGGAAAAGGGTAGCTAACCTCACTTCCCCAGTCCCAAGATAATATTGGTACGCCAGGGACGAATCATAAGAACCCGATCCTGTCTCCTGCCAGAATCCACACGCTATCACTGGCTGACAGTCAAGAAGAGGAAGTCTGATTGTTTCACTTTGTTGCCCCTCAGTAGCGTGACGGCACTGGGGTCAATCGCCTTTATACTGTTTGCAGCTGAGAATCAGGTAACCTGGGATGTTCCTATTTTGTGTAGCTCAAACCTGGCAGTACACTGAGCCTCTGAGTTCACCTATGACATGTTTACTAATATCAACTATAGTATTTTTCACCTATAATGTATTCAAGCACTACAAAAATCACCTCTTTATCAAACCATTCTTGTTATAGCTTTATTTCTATTCTTTTGAAGC
The DNA here is from genome assembly GCF_902713615.1 of Scyliorhinus canicula. Taxonomy (NCBI): domain Eukaryota; kingdom Metazoa; phylum Chordata; class Chondrichthyes; order Carcharhiniformes; family Scyliorhinidae; genus Scyliorhinus; species Scyliorhinus canicula. The sequence goes on from NC_052155.1 coordinate 73,383,844, forward strand.
TTTCGAAGATTTACACGGTCAAACAGTGTGACAGCAGCAGTACAGGCGGATCTGGATATTCAGGAAAATTCAGAAGGCTCATTGGGACCCCAGGAAGTGACTTCAGGTCTATCGTTAAGACAGTTCTCCAAAGATGCATGTACATCCACAATTAACATTCTTGGAACGGAGGGAAACCATTTGCAAGCTTGTGCACAGGAGAATGATTTTGATTCAGATTTTGATCCTTCTTTTCTGCCACCGCCTGAACCCTGGATCGACTCGATATCAGAGATCAAAGTTGAAGCGGTCCAGAGATTAGTGTGTGAAAGGGATGGGCGATGGTTTATGAAGTTGCTTCAAGCTGAAAAGGAACGAATGGATGCCTGGTGTCAACAAATGGAAAGAGAAGAACAAGATAATGATCTCCCTGAGGAAAGTAAGTGTATCGACTTTGATAGAAAATCTACAGGAAATAATAGACTCTGGTCTCTATTTGAAAGAAACAAATTTTACAGCTAGCTTATAAAATTTACCTAACATTACCTCATGTTTATCTATGGAGGTGAATATTCTGAGTGCTTCTCTCACTTTACTGCCAAACGTCCAACAAAGTTACAGAAGGAAAATCCCAAGGAACTTCTCTACCAGCCCCATTGTATTATATGAATTACATTTTTGAGATTGATATATGAAAATCAATCAATGGCAATAAACACATTAGGGGTTAAATTATGCTGTGGAGTGCCCATCTTTCAGGTGCTATTTAGAGTCCTCAGACCTCAACATGGCAGGCAGGAAGCATCCACACAAGTAAAGTTAAACAATTGTTTGAATAGGAAGAAACGGGTCGACCAAATAACTGGATAATTATAGGTCAGTCAGCCTTACCTCTGTTGAGAAACTAGTCAGAAAAAATGCTAAGGACAGGATAAATCTTAATTTAGAAAGACACAGATTGATCAAAGACTGTCAGGACATATTTGTTAGGGACGGTTGTATCTGACTAGCCTGACGTCCTTTGTCTGAAGAGGCAGCAGGGAGGGTCGAATGAGGGTAGCTCATTTGCAGTAGTCTATTTAAATTTTAGCAAAGCTTTTGGGATCTTTAGATTTAGATTTATTGTCACGTGTACCGAGAGGTACAGTGAAAAGTATTGTCATGTGTACAGTCCAGGCAGATCGTTCCATTCTTGAAATAACATAGGACATAGGATAAATACATAAAATAAATACAGGGACATAGACATCAGGTGAAGGATGCGGAATATAGTGCTACAACCGTAGAGAAGATCAGTCTGAGAACACGAAGCAACAGACTTAAACGGCTTCTTTCCCGCTGTTACCAGACTCCTGAATGACCCTCTTACAGACTGAACTGATCTCTCTACGGATCTTCTCTACTGTTGTAGCACTATATTCCGTATCCTGCACCTGATGTCTATGTCCCTGTATTTATTTCTGCCCGATGGAAGATGTTGGAAGAGAAAATAACCTGGGTGAAGGTGTCTTTGATTACGCTGCCCACTTTCCCAAGGCAGCGGGATCCAAGGCAAAGTGGCAAGCTGTATCCAAAATGGGCTCAGAGATGCAAAGCAAAGGGCAATAGTAATGGTCAATGATTGTTTTTAGTGACTGGAAAGCTGTTTCCACGAGGTTGAGCAGGGCTCGATACTGGATCCCTGGGCCTTTTGTGGTATGCAACGATTTGGACTTGAATGTTGATTCTGCTTAAATATACTTAATTACTATTGAAGTGACAAAGAAGGAAAGATTCAAGTAACAATTTCACGATGAGCTGAACAGCTCGTTCCTGTTCTCTAGCATTTGATGCTTCCAAATGATTGCACTTCTAAATATTCCTTGCACTTCCCTATTAGAACATAGAACATACAGTGCAGAAGGAGGCCATTCGGCCCGTTGAGTCTGCACTGACCCACTTAAGCCCTCACTTCCACCCTATCCCCGTAACCCAATAACTCCTCCTAAACCTTTTGGTCACTAAGGGCAATTTATCATGGCCAATCCACCTAACCTGCACATCTTTGGATTGTGGGAGGAAACCGGAACCCACGCAGACACCGGGGAGAACGTGCAAACTCCGCACAGACAGTGACCCAGGGGGAATTGAACCTGGGACCCTGGCGCTGTGAAGCCACAGTGCTATCCACTTGTGCTGCCCAGCGCTACTGTGTTGCCCAAAATTAAAAACCATGTGGTATATAGGAGGACAATGAAAGGTTTATTTACTATTTTACTGACGGAAATTTTCTTGAACAACTTCCATATACTTATTAATCTGCCTTCAGTGATAACCATATTTTATATACTGCAAAACAACTAGTTTGCTTTCTTTGGCAAGGTATCTTTCATTGGCGATACTGATCTGTACTCTTCCCTCCATGTGCCAGCATCACTCATTTTTTGCAAAAAATATAAGGGGGCTCTGATTTGTCATAAACAGTACACCCACGTCAAAATTATTAATGTTTAAGCAATATATGGTCCTAGTACCAACCCTGAGGAACTACACTGTATACCTTCCTTACGTGGAGAAACAGATATTCATCACTGCTTTCTGATTCCTGTCGCTGTGCCAACTTTGTGTCCTATTCATGCTATCACTGTCCCTCTTATGCCGTAGGCTTCAACTTGGCTAGCAAGCCTATCACGTGGCACTCTTTGGAACTCCATGTACATCACATTAACTATAATAATAATCTTTATTAGTGTCACAAGTAGACTTACATAAACATTACAATGAATTTACTGTGAAAATCCCCATGTCACCACACTACGGCGCCTGTTCGGGTACACTGAGGGAGAATTGAGAATGTCCAATTCACCTAACAAGCACATCTTTTAGGACTTGTTGGAGGAAACTGGAATACCCAGAGGAAACCCACCCAGACACATCACCCTCATTAAGCAACTCTGTTGTCTCATCAAAAAATTCAATCAAGTTAGTTAAACAAGACTTTCCTTTAACGACTCCTATTTGACTTTCTTTATTGAACCACAATTGTTCAAGTTCTGCTAAAAAAAGACAGTTTTTGTCAAAGTTTTTCAACTTTCATTCATCAGGAGAAAATGTTCGGGAAATTAACAAATTCATACCGTATAATAAGAGAGTGCAGATTGATTGGAAAATTAACTCTGATAGAAGCATTGCCAAGGTGAATGCATCAACTGATAGTGGCTGACATTTAACTGCCAAACATTGTTTGAAATTTAAACTAGGCAGCTTGACTCTGATTGGTCAAGGCATTTCCCTGAGGAATGAACCAGACTGTCACTTATTCTGCTTGGCTCAAACAGACCAACAGCAGGAGTGATATGCTGTTTGATATGATCTGCAAGTCTTTAGGACACAAGGCCTACATACCTAGTATTCACAATTAGCAAGGTACAGACTGTACCTAACCAGCCCCTGCTTGCAAAACTAATAACATAGTATCTAACAGTAGATGTAATTCTGCGATTGGACAACATTTGCCAAATAATCCTCAGTGTGCTAAGAATTACAACGATAACAAATTTAAGATTGTCAGTCAGGCTCGCAGTGTTGCATGTACTGGAAGCTACATATATTAATACACAAGGCCCTGTTCTTTTTTAGCTCACAGATAGAACATGTACTCACATTGCACCTGTTTGTCTTGCGTTGACTTCTTACAATGTCCTGATGAGTGCAAAGTGAAAATCTTTGACAAAAATATCTTTGTTTTCGCATACTCGAGTTCTTTACCAAATGACTATTTGTTCAAGTTCTGTTAGTTTTCTCCTAGATTATCATTTACAAAAGCTTTCCCATCACCAAGGTTAAACAGACTGGCATGTAGTTTCTCTGTCTATCTTTGCACGTGCTGAGGGCAGCACGGTGGCGCAGTGGTTAGCACTGGGACTACGGCACTGAGGTTCCAAGTTCGAACCCGTCTCTGGATCACTGTCCGTGTGGAGTTTGCATATTTGCCCCATGACTGCATGGGTTTCACCCCCACAAGCCAAAGATGTGCTGGTTTGGTGGATTGGCCATGCTAAATTGCCCCTTAATTGGGAAAAAAAAAGAATTGAGTACTCAAAAAAAAAATTTTGTTTTAAATCTTTGCACTTTCTTGGACAGGTGTGGTAATATTTGCAGTTCTCCATCCCTCGCACCACTTTCTACGCTCCCCACCCCTCTCACCATTGTAGCTAAGGAGGATTGGAAGATTATAGCCAGCACCTTTACAATTTCTACCTTTACTTCATTGAACATCCTCAAATGCATCTCTCTGGCTCTGGTGACTTATCAGTTTTAAGTGTGTTTTTCAGCCTTTTGAAAAATATATGTTTATTAAACAAAATAAACAAAATGAAGAGCAACACGGTGGCACAGTGGATTAGCTCAGAGGTCCCAGGTTCAATTCCGGCTCTAGGTCACTGTCCGTCTGGAGTTTGCACATTCTCCCCGTGTTTGCGTGGGTCTCGCCCCCACAACCCAAAGATGTGCAGGGTAGGTGGATTGGTCACGCTAAATAGCCCCTTAATTGGAAAAAATGAATTGGGTACTCTAAATTTATTTTTAAATATAATAAACAAAATAATACAAAACAAAATCATACAAAACAATTAACAAAAGTTACACCATAAAAGAGCAAGACTAACGAGGAAAAACACATACTAACTTAACCCAAAAAGCTAAACTAAACCCCCTAACAGTCGATGGTGACTAGCTCCTTCAAAAAGGAAATGATAGGGCGGCACGGTGGTGTAGTGGTTAGCACTGCTGCCTCATTGCGCTGAGGACCCGGGTTCAATCCTGGCACCAGGTCACTGTTCATGTGGGGTTTGCAAAATCTCCCTGTGCCTGTGTGAGTCTCACCCACACAACCCAAAAAGATATGTAGGGTAGGTGAATTGGCCATGCTAAGTTGCCTCTTAATTGGAAATAAAATAATTGGGTACACTAAATTAAAAAAAAGACTGATCTCGAAGGTGAGATTGCAGGGAATTGTGGGTAGAGTACGGATTGGATTGAGGATTGGCTGACTGACAGAAAGCAGAGGGCCGGGAGAAATGGGTCCTTCTCTGGCTGGCGAACTGTAACCAGCAGGGTGCCGCACGGGTCAGTCCTCGGACCTCAACTGGTTACAATTGATATAAATGATCTTCAAACAGGGACAGAGGGCGCGATTCTCCGCAAGTGCGGAGAGTCGTGAAGGCTGCCGTGAAACCGGCCGTGTTTCCCGACAGCCTCCGCGCCCCCTCCCTGGACCCGATTCTGCTCCCCGGTCAGGGCTAGCAGCGGGGCCCCGTGAACCTCGTCATCGCAAGCTTAGCGAAATTCGCTAAGCTCGCGTGCCAAAGTTAACGCCGGCTGACGCGCACAATGACGTCAGCCGCGCATGCGCGGATTGGACGGCTCCAACCCTCGCATGCGCGGATGACGTCATCGCGCATATGCGTGAAACCCGCGCATGCGCGGGCCGGTATGCCCCTCAGCCGCCCCGCGGACTGATCCAGCAGGGCGGCGGAGGAACAAAGAGTGCGCGGGGTTCAGACCCGCTGCCTGAGATCGGTGCCATGGTTACCCAGAACGGCACTTTGCGGCCGTTTTCATGAACGGTGAGAGCAGGTGTGTTGCCGTTCGTGAAAACAGCCGTAAAGGCCTGGGAAATCGGGCCATCGGCTAGGGGAGAATTGCTGCTCGCCGTTTTTTTACGGCGAGCAGCGATTTGTGGGGGGGGGGGAGAATAGCGGGAGGTCGGGAAAAATGTCGGGAAGGCCCTCCCGCTATTCTCCGACCCGTCGTGGGGGGCGGAGAATCGCGCCCAGAGCGTATCATAGCAAAATTTACGGATTATACTAAAATAGGTGGGAAAGCAGGCAGTGAAGAGGAGATAAATATTTTACAGACAGATCTAGATAGGCGAGGGGTTTGGGCCAAAATTTGGCCGATGGAATTTAATGTAGATAAGTGTGAGGTTATCCATTTTGGCTGAAAAAATGGAAGAGCAAATTATTATTATCTAAATGGAAGCAATTCAAAATTAATCTGGGTAGAGGGATCTTAAGTGTCTTTGCTTAAATTGAGAGGACACAATTATTTTTTTTCAATTAAGGGGCAATTTAACGTGGCCAGGGCAGCACAGCGGCACATTGGTTAGCACCGCTGCCTCACGGCACCGAGGTCCCAGGTTCGTTCCCAGCTCTGAGTCACTGTCCATGTGTAGTTTGCACATTATTCCCATGTTTGCATGGCTTTCGGCCCCCACAACCCCAAAAAGATGTGCAGGGCAGCTGAAGTGCCCTCGCTAAATTGCCCCTTAATTGGAAAAAATTAATTGGGTACTCTGAATTTTTTTTTTTTAAATTTAGCATGGCCAATCCATCTACCCTGCACATCTTTGGGTTGAGGAGGTGAAACGCATGCAGACACGGGAAGAATGTGCAAACTCCACACGGAAAGCGATCCAGGGCCGGGATTCGAACCCGGGTCCTCAGCGCCATAGGCAGCAATGCAAACCACTGTGCAACCGTGCCGCCCTGGATCAGTCTTTAATGCGGCACCTTGTCAAATGCCTTCTGGAAGTCTAGATATGCCACATCCATAGGTTCCCCATTATCCACCTTGCCCAGGTCCTCAAAGAACTCAAGCAAGTTTGTCAAGCATGACTTACCCTTCACAAAATCATGTTGACAATGGTTGATTGAGCTTTGTCTTTCCAAATATTAGTCATCTCCTCCTTAATGATTGATTCCAGCAACTTCTCCACCACAGAAGCGAACCAGCCTAGAGTTTCCTACATTTTACCCCTCTCCTTTTTTATATGGGCATCACATTAGCGAGTTTGCAATCCACCAGGATTCTTCCAGAATCCAGGGAGTTCTGAAATATAAAAAACAATGCATCCATGATCTCTACTGTCACCTCCCTTAATGCCGTAGGATGCAGGCCATCAGGTCCCGGAGACCTTTTTGCCTTTAATCCTATTAGATTATTCAATACTTTCTCCCTGGTGATGGTTATTGCATCAAGTTCCTCTGCATTAACTGCAGTTTTGGGAACATTTTTATTATCCCCTACCATGAAGACAGAGGCAAAATATTGGTTCAGCGCCTCCGCCATCTCTGTGTTTCCCATTATTACCTCACCAGTATCATCCTCTAGGACCAACATTTACTTTAGCTATTCTTTTCCTCTTCTATATACTTAGAGAAGCTTTTGGAATCAGTGTTTATGTCTTCTGCTGTTTTCCTTTCGTAGCTCATCTTGGCTCTTTTGATTTTATTTATAGTAGCCTTTTGCTGAACCTTAGATTTCCAAGCTTACCACTAGCTTTTGCAGTATGATATGCCTAGTTTTTGCCTTTATGTCTCCTTGAATTCCTTGTTTAGCCATGGAATGATTTTCTCCCTTTTACAATTCCCCTTCCTCTCAGGAATATACTTTAATTGAGAAATATTTAATTTATCCATGAAGGGTGGTGCAGTGGTTAGCACTGCTGCCTCACCGCTCGAAGACCCGGATTCGATCCTGGCCCCGGGTCGCTTTCCATGTGGAGTTTGCACCTTCTCCCTGTGTTGGCGTGGGTCTCGCCCCCACAAGCCAAAGATGTGCCTGATCGGTGGATTGGCCACGCTAAATTGCTCCTTCTTTGGAAAACAAATAATTGGTTATTCAAAATTTATTTTTTAAATAATAATTTCTCCCTGAGCATCTACTATAAAATAATGAAGAGCATAGATAAGGTAGATAGTCATCAACATCGTTTCCCAAAGGTAGAGGAGTCTAGAACTAAAGGGCATAGGTTTAAGATGAGAGGAGAGAGATACAAAAGAGACCAGAGGGGAAGTTTCTTCACAGAGGATGGTGAGCATCTGGAACGGGCTGCCAGAGGCAGTGGTGGAGGCGAGTACAATTTTGTCCTTTATAAAACAGTTAGATAGTCATATGGGCAGGGTGGGTATAGAGGAATATGGGCCAAATGCGGGCAAGTGGGATTAGCTTGGTGACAGAAACTGGGCGGCATGGACAAGCTGGGCCATAGGGCCTGTTTCCATGCTGTAAACATCTATGGCTCTATGACTCATTGTTCCTCAACTGTCCTACCCTCAATTATTTGTGCCCAGTCAACTTGAGCCAACGCTTTCCTCAGATCTCTATCCAATACTAAAACTCTAATGCAGCACGCTGTCTTCTCTCGCTCATACTGTATTTGAAATTCCAGCATGCTGTGATCACTCCTTCCAAGAGGACCCTTAACAACATGACTATTTATCAACACTTCTTTGTCACATAATACTAAATCTAAAATACCCTGCTCGGCTCCATAACATTTTTGCAAACTGCTTGTCCTAGCTAAAACTGTTTTCTCCCTACAGCCTTAGCAGTTCTCCATTTTGGTAGCCCAGTGTCCATCTTAGGTGGCTACATGGCTTAGGTTTGGGATATGGTTTTATGTTGGATTCTGATCTGATTGTTGTGAAAATATATAGCTCCTTGTTGGAGCTCCACGGTTTATGGGGTTTTTATAGTTTGTTGTTGGTAACCATTTTTCTTCACTCTAGTTGGGAGCCGCCATGCTAACCTAAAGACTTAGCTAACGGGAGTGGTGTTGAAGGGTTGACTACAGCTCATTATAGAAGTTTTTTTAAATAATGAACTTAAAGTTCCTGTTGTGTTTAGGGTTTCTCTGAGCCAATTTTAATTGTCTCTGCCTTGCTGCTATCTGTATGCGTATTTGGTTGTAGTAGTATCCGAGGGCAAGGACAAGTTGGGAGGGAGTAGTTTGCTGATGACTCCTCCAGATTTTTCTTTGTTTGGCCCAGTGATTTCGTTTGGTGACCATCTTTGTTGGGCCTGTACCTTCTATATATCTGCTGGGTAATCCCTCAGTAGAAATAGCTGACTGAAATGATTGAGGGAGGGTGGGAGAACCCCAATTTGTTTGTTCACACATTCTCCCCGTGTTTGCATGTGTGTCGCCCCCACAACCCAAAGATGTGCAAGGTAGGTGGATTGGCCATGCTAAATTGCCCCTTAATTGGAAAAAATGAATTGGGTACTCTAAATTTTTTTTAAAAATTTGTTTGGTCACCTGGAATGTCAGGGATGGAATGCCTGGAATGGCCCAGTGAAAAGGTTGAGTATTTGCTCACCATAGGAGTTTAAATTCTGATGTGGTGCTTTTGCAACAGACACAATTGAAGGTAAGAGACCAGACAAGGCTGTGGAAGAGGTGGGTCGGACAAACCTCTCATTCGGTCTTCGATGGTGGGGCCAGGGTGCAGCAATATTAATTAATAATAGGGTTCAGTCTTCTACCACGAAGATCTTGTCCGACCCCAATGGCATGTTTGTTATTGTCTGTGGCTCCTATTAATAATCTGCTGACTTCCCTCCCCGATTTGGACTCGCATCAGCTTATTTTGGGTGGTATTTAAATTGTGTTCTGAACCCTAGCCTGGATTTCTGACTCCATCGGGAGTGGCCAGAGGTTTGCTGTTTCTCATGGAACAGATGGAGGGGTCTTTTCATTTTTCTCACTTCTCCATCAGGTATACTCGCGGATGGATTTTTTTCTCTCCGCGGTGGATAGGTCTCTCCTCCCTTTTGTTGTGGCGGCTGGTTACTCAGCAATTGTGATTTTGGACCTTCTCCTGCACTTTGTTGATTTGGCACTAGAGTCAGGTGACTCCCAGCATCCACCATGGAGATGGGACAGGCAGGGGCGGCATGGTGGCACAATAGTTAGCACTGCAGCCTCACAGCGCCAAGGACTCGGGTTCGATCCCGGCCCCTTGTCCGTGTGGAGTTTGCACATTCTCCCTGTGTCTGCGTGTATCTCACCCCCACAACCCAAAGATGTGCAAGGTAGGTGGATTGGCCACACTAAATTGCCCTTTAATTAGAAAAAAAAGAATTGCGTACTTTAAATTTTAAAAAATACTAAAAAGGATTGATAAAGTAAAGGTAGACCAAATGATCCCCTTTATGGGACAATCGGGAACAAGAGGTCACAGATATAACTTGAGAGGCGGTAGATTTAGAACTGAGATGAGGAGGAACTAGTCGCAGAGGGTGGTGAATTTGTGGAACTCGCTGCCTATAGTGCGGTGGAGTCTTGAGTCATTAAATAGTTTCAAGAAGAAGATAGATATATTTATGATAGAAAAAAGCGGGTTAAAGGAATATGGGCCACAGGTGGAGAGATGGATTTGAGACCAGGAAGAGATCAGCCATGATCTGATTGAATGGCAGAGCAGACATGATGGGCTGAATTGCCTACTTTTAAAAAAATTTAGTGTACCCAATCTTTTTATTCCAGTTAAGGGGCAATTTAGCATGGCCAATCCACCTAACCTGCACATCTTTTGGGTCGTGAGTGTGAGACTCCTGCAAAAAGTGGGAGAATATGCAAACTCCACACGAACAGTGACCCGGGGCCAGAATCGAACCTGGATCCTCAGCATGTGAGGCAGCAGTGCGAGCCACCATGCAGCCCTGAATTAGCTACATCTGCGCCTAATTCCTTTATTCCGATCCTCAGGACGAGGACGGTGGGCTTGGTCCAATTCAGGGTGGGACGTGAATCCACCGTTTCCCACCATACCATCTTCCTGAACATCTCTGGCAGCCTCACAATTCGATTCTCTAAATAATTTACCTTGGCCGTCAGCAATTTATTCGCTTCGGCCACCAGAGACATCTCCACTTCCGGTGAGCAATATGATCCCTATGCCTCGAAAGGGCCAGTTCCGTGCCTTTTATTGTGGCTCCATGGGCTTTCACAGTTTGTTGGTCTTCTGACCACTTAGATAGGGGCCAAAGCCTCCTATATCGATTTGCAGAGTTCCTCCGACACAACCCGCCAGTGTTTATCAAATTCATTTGCCAAGGTACTTGAAAGCACTTCAGTTTTTAATGGAGTGGCGGAGCCTCAGAGGCTATCTCCTCAATTTTTTCTGTTGACAAGCTCTGAGAGGCCTTCGATTCCTTCAATGAGCTTCTACTGCCTGCCTTTTTGCATCTGACTTTTCTGGGCATTTCACCTGTACAAGATCCCCAGCCATGGGTTTTTGAAAAGAAAATAACCCCTGAAACTAGGAAAAAAGGGAAAAATGTTCACTACCCTAGTGGGAGCCACCTTGAGTATTTCCTCCCCTTACATAATGCCATCGGACGTCCCCCTTTTCAGCCTTTCTGATGCCTTCTCTTCAATCATTAACTCATCCACTAACTCTCATCCACTAACTCAACTCCCGACTCGTTCACTATGACTTCAACACCATCTTTTATCTTAGTAAAGACTGATGTAAAGTACTCATTTAGTATCTCCGCAACCCCATCTGCATCCATGCATAGATCTCCTCTTTGGACCACTTACCTTTTATTGTTGATATGCCCATAGAAAAATTTGGACTCCCTTTTATGTTAACTGACAGTCTCTTCTCATATTCTTTCTTTGCCCCCTTCTTTTTTTAATGGAGCTCTGAGCCTTCTATATTCCTCTTGGTTCTTGTATTATCATCTGAGGGGGGCATGGTTGCGCAGCGGTTAGCACTGCTGCTTCACGGCAGTGAGGACCCGGCTCCGTGTGGAGTTTGGACATTCTCCCTGTGGGTCTCACCCCCACAACCCAAAGACAAGCAGGGTAGGTGGATTGGACTATGCTAAATTGCCCCATAATTGGAAAACAAATATCAGGGGGTACTCAACTGACCAGAATTGGTGGAGGACAAATATCTCTGAGTGGTGTCAGGCCTCCAAAAGAGTTTCCTACCTTGACCCTATGCCCATAACCCCACCTAACCTGCACATCGTTGGACACTTAAGGGTCAATTTTAGCATGACCAATCCACCTTGCCACATTTTCCTGTGGGAAGAAACTGGAGCATTCGGAGGAAACCCAAGCAGAAGTGTGGAGGACACATAGACAGTCACCCAAGGCTGGAATTGAACCCAGGTCCCTGGTGCTGTGAGGCAGCAGTGCTACCCACTGTGCCACCCCTTGATACAGAGGTGGAAATAGGCAGCCTCTGTGAAGGCGCAGTTATGACCCCAAACTTGCAAACAGTCTGATTTTGCCTAAGGCAGTTGACAGAATGAGGTATGGAATTTGTGATGTGGGCCTAAATTTGAGGCTTCAATCTTCCCAATATATAATTGGCGGTAACTTCTGCACATTTAGCGCTGGATGTTGGATAAGTTTACGGTTTATAGAGAAAGGGGTTATGAAAGGTATTGGTAAGGTAGAGCTGGATGTGGTCAGCCTTCATGTGGAAGCTGGCACTGTGTTTTAGATCATGTTGTCATGAACACAGTATGTAGCTGGGAAATAACACTAAATAGAATGAAGAACAAATGCAGCCTATTTCATTAGTTTATAATATGCATGCCTCTTTCAAAATATTCATAGAATCCATAGAGTCCCGAGAGTGCAGAATGTGGCCATTTGGCCCATTGAGTCTGCACTAACCTTCTGAAAAAGCACTCTCTATCTAAGCCCACTCCCCCACCCTATCCCTGTTCCCCATGCATTGATCATCGCCAATCCCCCTAACATGCACATTTTTGGACTGTGAGAGAAAAACGGAGCACCCGGAGGAAACCCACACCGACTTCACGAAATTGAAAACTCCACACAGACAGTCACCCAAGGCCAGAATCGAATCCGGACCCCTGACACTGTAAGGCTGCAATGCTAACCACTGTGCCATCCATTAAAAGTCCAGGGCCTGGGTTCTCCGAGCACGCGCCGGGTCGGCGAATCAGCGGTGAGGCGGGAAATTCCCACCACGCCGCTCCGACGCCACAATGCGTTCACCGGCGACCGGAGAATCAGCGCCCGCGCGGTCGCCGCAGCGCCGGTCAGGGGCTGCCGAAAGAGGCCCCCGCGTCAATTCTCCACGGTCGACCAGCCGAATTCCCGCCGAGTCCCGCCAGTGTAGTTCCAGCCTGGTACCACCCGGCGGGAGCTCGGACCCGCGACCGCGGTGGCCGTCCTGTGGGGGGGCGTGGTGGGATCAGACTCTCGGAGGGGGGGGCCTCCACGCCATTCAGGCCCGCGATCAGGGGCTACCGATCAGCGGGCACCCGTGATCTGGAGGGGGCCTACCTCCTTCCGTGGGGGCCTGCTGCAGGACTCCGCCATGTTTGTTTTTTTTTAAATTTAGATTACCCAATTATTTTTTCCAATTAAGGGGCAATTTAGCGTGGCCAATCCACCTACTCTGCACATTTTTAGGTTGTGGGGACGAAACCCACGCAGACACGGGGAGAATGTGCAAACTCCACACGGACAGTGACCCAGAGCCGGGATTCGAACCTGGGACCTCAGCGCCATGAGGCAGCTGTGCCAACCACTAGGCCACCGTGCTGCCCTGTGAGTCCGCCATGTTGCGCGGCGTCAGCGCAGAGACAGCCACCACGTGCATGCGCCGGCGCGGAGACGACCGTCGTGCGCATACGCGGACCTGCGCTGGCAGTGCAAGGCCGCGTATAGGCGCCGGAGAACGCGTAGCACTCCGGCGCCGTGCTGGCCCCCTGAGGGCCGCTGAATGGCTGGGCCAGGAGGCCCGTTGACCCTGGCGTGCACCACTCTGGTGTTTACGCCGGCGTCATCACACGACCAGAATTTCAGAGAATCCCGGCCCAGACATTTCAGCAGTTCTTTGAAATGCTTTAAACAACAGTAATTTACAGTTTAGTTCCCATGATCTCCTACCATAACTTTAGCAGGAGATGGATGGAAACCCCAGATAAATTAGGATAGATCAAGGAACTCCCGACAGAAATTCTATCCCTTAATTGAAAGTGTTTTCACCTGAGAAAGACTAAGTCGGTTGCTGGCCTGCACCCACCGGTTGTTCGACAAAAAGGGAACTACCAAATTGGAAGAAGGTTCCAGTAATTATTTATTTTGACTGGTAGCCTGTAAGCACAGAGCTGTCAATTAACATCAGCTATCCTATCTGAGATATCCGCTACAATGGACTCACACCCCCTGGTGGGCCGGCAATCCCAAGGCATTAGGCCTGTCACTGTCTCACAGGCCAGTGATTGAGTTTTCAAACAATTGTACCTTTGTGGATAGAGAGAGCATTAATGACTAACTGTTAATCCTCTACCCCTTAACTGATTATTTGCCAGATCAAGTAATCCTGTTTATTCATTGCATCCTGCCTTTACTCCATCATTCTGTTTTAAGCCACAAGACAAGGCTGCTTTCACCTGCACCCCAACCACCCACCACAGCTTGTATTTGGGCAAGATTTTGTTCCACAATTTTAATTAAGCATAACAGAAAAGCATCAGAACTCAAAGTTACACGAATTATACAACTACAGTTATATATCTATGTGTCGTAGCTCTTCGAGGTACAAAATGACACCCATGGTGCAGGCACACACTTAGGATGCGAGTCATGTCAGATTCAATATTGGGAGGCTGATCAGTACACACGCAAGGCAGAATCTGGATCCCTCCCCAATGGTGAGTTTGGTGGAAGGGATCGTTTAGTCAGGCAGGAAGGATTTAGAACCGCAACACCTTCTTGTCTCCACCCTAGTTAAATCCATGGAGAGAAGGCTTATGAATGATCACTATAGGGGCAGCACGGTGGCCTAGTGGTTAGCACAACCGCCTCACGGCGCTGAGGTCTCAGGTTCGATCCCGGCTCTGGGTCACTGTCCGTGTGGAGTTTGCACATTCTCCCCGTGTCTGCGTGGGTTTCGCCCCCACAACCCAAAAATGTGCAGAGTAGGTGGATTGGCAACGCTAAATTGCCCCTTAATTGGAAAAAATAATTGGGTAATCTAAATTTATAAAAAAAAAAAAAAAATGAATGATCACTATAGGGCCTTATCCAGCTGTGGCTGATATATACTCAATGCCAGGCAGGAGGCTCGTTATGTTGGAGAGTACAACAAGCATACCTGTGCGGGGCTGCTTGCGGGATCTCTGAAAGGGGGGGAGGGGGGGCACGTTCAAAGGCATTCAGTGCCTGATTGAGGGACCCAACATCAGGAAGAGGGGACCTGCGAAGAACAACCCACACCCTGAGGCCCTCTGCTCACCACCACTCCCCTCACACCTGGGATCTAGCAATGATCCTAGTCTCAGGTGGGTTTAATACCAGCAGCAGCCACCACCTCCCTGGTGCACTACTGTTCGATAGAGCTGCTGGCTTCTAATTGGCTGGCAACTCCTAGCAGGCAGGACTTGCGCCAGATGGCCATGATCCTGGGGAAAACCCACTGCGGGATTTCCAAGTGCCTGATTGGAATTCTGTGTGGCAGGCCTTCTGATAAAAGGCAGCGCAGGGCTTTTGCCAGCTCTGCAGCAGCAGAGATCCCCATTTTCCTCTGCAAGCTTACGCCCATAGTTAGCGTTCACTGGACATCTGAAACATAGGCAGAACATGTTTCCAGTGTTAGCATTTTGGAGGTCAACACTCGAGCCAACTCATCTCTTAATCATTCATGGTATGACACCCACCCCACAGTTCTGCACCAGTGCTACTTAATAGCATCTGCAGCTACTTCAGGTCAATTGCTGATTGATTTCCACTGGCTGTTGCTTTGATTGTACAAGGTTTCTAGAGTTTTAAAGTTGTTAAAAGTCTTTGCATGGCAGGTGCTGAAGGTCTTTGTCCTGACTTCAAGGCTTCCGCACAATCCAGTTGATTAGACATGCATTAAGTCATGGGCATTCCCCTTGGAATACCACTTTATTGGGAGAATGAGCAGAGGGAAAACAAAGCAGGACAATCTGCGAGAAGAGCAAGAAGAAGGAGAGGACTAGGTTTTCATGGAAATGGACTCCGTGCACCTTTAAAGATAGCGGATGAGATCCAGATGAAGAATCCTCACCCCCTACTTGCAATAGATCTGGGGGAAGAGGACAGTGGGATTTACGCAGGTGGGAAACCCAAACTTAGAAAGCCATTTCAACTTATTGCTACATTCAAACAGACCTCATTTTGGCTGGTCCAAGGACCTTAACCCGCAGTGTGGGAGTCATGTACTGTATTGATGTTGTAGTCATAAATGCTCTTGAGGTCTGTATAACTCATGATGTGAAGTTTTTTAAAATCTTCTGCTCTTTAAACATGAAAAAAACAGATTCAACTTGAGTGAAAGTGAGAAAGAAACCTCTGGCACACTTCTTTGATTGGCAGGATATCCAGTGTAGCTTAGAGAAAAATTACCATCTGATCATGTGGTTTCAATAGAGGTCTTTGGTGACATTTCCAAGGACTATTATTACGTTGTTACTGATACTTGGTCAAGTTTCAAATACTACGGGCGTGATTTTCGAGCCCCACGCCGGGCCGGAGAATCACCACAACCACGCCACGAGGCCCCGACGCCTGCGTGCGATTCTCTGAGGTGCGGAGAATCGCCGCCATTTGCGTCGGCGCATTTGATGCGGCGCGGGCCACTGGAATCGGCGGGGCCGCCGATTCTCCGGCCTGAATGGGCCGAGCGGCCGTGCGGATATGGCAGAGTCCCGCCGGCGCCATTCACCCCTGGTCGCTGCCGCTGGGAACTCTGCGCAAACAATTGGGGGGTGACCTGTGGGCGGGTAAAAGCACTCCTTCACCGGGGGGCCTCCGATGGGGTCTGGCCTGCGAATGGGGTCCACCGGTCAGCGGGCCGGCCCCTGAACCCCGATGCCATGTTGAGTCGGGGCCGGTGCGCTGAAGAAGTCCCCCGCGCATGCGCAGGTTGGCGCGGTGCCCATTTGGCGCCCGGAAGGGAGGCTGGAGTGGCGTGAACCGCTCCAGTGCCATGCTGGCCCCCTCTGGGGGCCAGAATTGGACGTCCCCGTGCCTGTTTCGTGCCGTTATGAAACGCGACGGCGCGAACACTTGGTCTCTATTTTAGAGAATCGCCCCCTACAGCTACCTCAACGGGAAGTTCTGAGTTCATAGTTTGATTGACAGTTTAAAGAGGCTACTAAAGTTTCATCTGTCTTTGATTTGGGGCCGGAATAGAAGTTTGTTTCTGTAAGCCATTAACCAATGGGAGGCATGAATTGGCATGGAAGAGCGATGGGGGTGGGTGGGGGGATGTGAGGGATGCCGGCTAGAAGACCCAACAGCTAAAATAACTGAGATGAAGTCTAAAAGAACTGAGGCAGCCCTACTAACCAGCCCACCAGTATTCACCAATCCCCGTGACCACTTAGGATCTGCTTCTGGATTGGGCTCCAGACTGATCCCACCTTGTCCCTCTGAAGTGAAAGATGGGTGTATTGAGGCCCTTTAAAAAGCGGTAGGTCTGCTGAGTTGGGAAATTTACCCACTCGAGTTACCTGCTTCAGTGGCAGAAATCGTAGGCTTTAACTCTCAGATATTCTCTTTCTTGTTTTTTTTCCTTTGATCACCAGAGTTATAGGGTGGGTAGAGGGTGAGAAGAGGAGAGTGGACAATGGCTAGAAGCATCATTGGGGACATGGGGTGGTAAACATGGCACTGT
This sequence comes from Scyliorhinus canicula, assembly GCF_902713615.1. Taxonomy (NCBI): domain Eukaryota; kingdom Metazoa; phylum Chordata; class Chondrichthyes; order Carcharhiniformes; family Scyliorhinidae; genus Scyliorhinus; species Scyliorhinus canicula. Next base: position 73,401,291 of record NC_052155.1, read on the forward strand.
ACATATGCTTCTATTCATCACGATTGGTCTTTTAAAATTGGGCCTGAGATGGGATGGGTCCTCATGCAGACGGAGCAAGGCCACACGAAATGGTCATTTCTGGCAGGCATAGGGGTTTTGCGAAGGCACGGAATCGCACATTGTTCCCCTACATTGTCTAAAGAAACAATGTAATAGGAGCAAGGATGTTCTGAAGCGTGTTCCTTATTCACAATGATATGCTCCCTTAAGGGCTTCATTGTGTCTGAGCATTTTGGACTTGACAAGTGCCAGGGCTGGCCATGAGGGTACAATGTTGGTGTTAAAGCGGAGGCATTTTACTGTCTGGCAGGCAAGAATTTGAAGTGGCTGTGCTCTGGTGGTCTGCATCCATATCAAGCTGAGGATAAAAACAGCCCAGAATTCCTAAATGAGAATGCTGTCAGTGTGATTTGGAAGATAACTTGCGCAGATAACTGAGTCATCTCTAAGTGGATTCGAAGCAGTGGAATGTTATTGGCTGTCTCATCCCAAGGGTGAATGATCTAATTTACCATTAATGTTACACACAGTGCGTGGTTCCATTGCTTCATCAAAGCAAATTACTGGGGATGCTGGAATCTGAAGCAAAAGAGAAAATGCTGGAAAATCTCAGCAGGTCTGGCAGCATCTGTAGGGAGAGAAAAGAGCTAACGTTTCGAGTCCGATGACTCTTTGTCAAAGCTAACAGACTGAGAAAGTGGGAAATACTGCTTCAAATGTGTCTCCTTGAGGAGCCTTGTCACATTGAAGGTTTATAGGACGCCATTGCAGCTGGGATGCTGGATGCTAGGAGAAGGCAGCACTTTCTGACATCTGTTGATGGGTTGCCCGCCTCCAGAGGCACCTCGTCTCAGCAAGGACGATGCTCCGAAGGCTTCCTCATCCTTTAGAGGATTAAGACAATGTGAGCCTGTAACTATTCAATCTCATATTGAAGTGCATGGGCAAAATGAGAGGGATTACAACGCTGGTGCTCACGCTGGTCCATGATGGAGGACTCTGGTCAGAGAGGGTACTGACTACAACCACCATCCTCCTGGTGGAATCTTGTGGCTATCAGGTCCTTACACGCACATCTTCCGGCCAGTGCAATAGACTCTTAGTCTGCACCCTCGTTTTCCTCGAACTCATCAACCTCATTCCTTTAGATGTGCTGCTTCTCAATCCCATCATCTGGCAAGTCCTCACCGGATTCAGCGCCAGGTTCCCCAGCATTCAGTAAACCATTATGATCAGTGAGTCCCACCAGTGACTGTACTAGAGTATTCTACTGGATCTGCCCAGGCATCGGAATCACATTTTTAGGATCCCTATGGTCAGCTTCACCAATGCTTGGCTAGGTCAGTGAGCCTTGTCGTGCCTTCTCTCTGCCAGTATCGGAGGCTGATGAATGAGCGTCATCAGCCAGGTCTTTTGTGGGAATCCTTTGTCACTGAGGAGCGAGCCCTGGATCCTTTTGGACCTTTGAAGATGTTCATGATATGTGATCATCTCAAGATCTATGAGCCGTGGACTCTACTTGGGTATCTGGTGCAAATCTGCATGATAGGTTTCAAGATGTTGCAGCCCAGCTACACCTTCAGCGAGTAACTTTCCTTGTTGATGTGTATAGCCTGCTGTCATAGAACCTTCATAGCCACATGTGTGCAGTAATGGCCTCCAGCTGCTGTGGGAATCTGGCAATCTCAGCAAATCCCAGTGTTCTGGTGTCCTAGCTTGCTTGATTTCTGTTGATGTAATTGTGGGACTTGGTAGAAAGGGCGTCTGCGACCTCAATGCATTTGATTGTGAATGTTTGAGAGAACCTACAGAGGTCTTCAGAGGAGCTGTAGAAGGAGCTGCTGGCATAAAGGTTTAGAGCCACTGGCATGGATGCCCTCCCAGTCCCTGTGGTGTCAATTCCTGGAGAATGTAGCAAATGTGAGTAACATGATCCTTGAACATGTGGATCTATTGGCAACATTGGTTCTTGTTCATCTGCAGGTAAGTCATTTGAGTTCCGTAGACCCTGGGTTTTGTGCGCCACTGACACATAATGCTTCTGTGAGCCTCACTCTGCGTCCAGAGGAGCCCCTGCTGCCCCTTGGTCTTTAAGGTTTTCCAAAGAATCCCTAAAGTGCAGATAGAACATAATATAGAACATACAGTGCAGAAGGGGGCCATTCGGCCCATCGAATCTGCACCGACCCACTTGAGCCCTCACTTCCACCCTATCCCCGTAACCCAATAACCCCTCCTAACCTTTTTGGACACTAAGGGCAATTTAACATGGCCAATCCATCCAACCTGCACGTCTTTGGACTGTGGGAGGAAACCGGAGCACCCGGAGGAAACCCACGCAGACACGGGGAGAACGGGCAGACTCCGCACAGACAGTGACCCAGCGGGGAATCAAACCTGGGACCTTGGTGCTGTGAAGCCACAGTGTTATCCACTTGTGCTGCCCACTCTTCAGCCCATTGACATCAACCCTCTGCAAGAGCACCCTACTTAGGCCCACTCCCCCTCCCCATCCCTGTAACCTCTAACCTGCACATCTTTGGACTGTGGGAGGAATCCAGAGTGCCCAGAGGAAACCATTGCAGACACCAAGGCCAGAATTGAACCTGGGTTCCTAGCACTGTGAGGCATCAATACTAACCACTGTGCCAGCATGTCGCCCCATAACTCCTCCCTTTCACGACCCAGGCACTTTCTGACACAATTTCCTCCTCCTTTCCTGCCATAATGCTAGTAGTGATAAATCCAGCCTCCACCTCTCTGATGGTTTCCTTCCTCTCTACAGTATCAATGAGAAACCGATAAGTGTCAGCATTTAGTCCCCAAGGGTCCTCTTTCTGACAATGATTCTTCAGTGAAAGTGGATTTAAGGGCTTTGATCCCGTGTCGGAAAGTACTCGTCCCTGAAATGATGGTCAGTGTGGGGTAGAATCAAGGTCACCCCCTGCCCCAACAGGACCGGCTGCTGTGACATTGCTTTGGCCGGGTGCTTGGATGTGCTGCTTCCAGCCCAGGCACTGAGGGATTGTCATTTTCATCCAATACTGCACTCTTTGGAATAAACACAAGGAGTAAATGTTTAGTCAGAAAATGTGAAGCACTAACTTTCCAACCGGCATCTGAAGCCTGAAGCTTTTCCAGTCACCCAGTTGCTCTGGAGTTTGTTATTACTCTGGGGAATTTCAATGGTGTGAACAAGGGACTAACACAAGGAGATTGATTGGTGCCATTTTGTGAGATTAGTCTTGCATGAATGCGCATGATTGCTTCATTTTCCTGATTCCCTGTGATGTCCTTGAAATTTTCCTAACGTGTCGCAGATGTGCCTCTCATCTCGTTTGGGAATGCACAGTTCACTTGTGTGTCACTTTGGTTGTAACCCCCCCACCCTCCCCACCACTGCATGCAAGTGCCCTCAGTGCTTCTCACTTTAATGTCGTACTGCACCATTGCTGCAGGTTGGAAAATTATGGTGTTGAGTTCTCACTGCTGGACCAGTTTGTCCTTCCTCTGTGAATATGGAATCTCCTCCCATTTTCCTGAAGGAGCGTAATGTTCAGTTTCCCTCCCTCTCATACCTCCCACCCTTCCTCTGAATTTCTTGATCCTGTCGTGCTCCTGCTGCATGTCTATTTATTAGCTCCTGCACATTGCTTTTTCACTGTCTGGACTGCTCTTTAGCTTCCTGGCAGGGATCTCTTGTGGGGATCTCTGTTATGGAGGTCTCTTGTGAGGGGTTTGGGTCACCCTCATGCGTGCATACTGTGGAGGTGATGAGGCTGACCCAGCAAATCCCGGGGTGTGGGGGCAGGTTTTGTGCTGTAGAGGGGAATGAGGTCAGACCTCGTCATCGGGCTGCCCGGTTAAAATGGCAGCCTGACAACGGGATTCACGCGAGAATACCTTTCAATCCCTACCATGCATAAATTTCCTTGGCAAGGGATAATGAATTGTCTCTGGGCGCCGCTCCCAGCGTGAACGCAAATCAGATGCGATTTACCTCTGGTGGGAGATCATAGTCTCCCAAATGGAGAATCCTGCCCATAAAGTAGGAATAATGGGTCTTTTTCCGAATGACAGACAGTGATTAGTGGCGTTCCACAGGGATCTGTGCCAGGACCCCTGCTATTCACAATATATCTTAATGATTTAGATGAGGGATCTAAATGTAATATCTCTATATTTGGAGATGTCACAAAGCTGGGTGGGAGGGTGAGCTGTGAGGAAGATGCAGTTATGTAATTTGGACAAGTTGAGTGAGTGGGCAAATGCATGGCAGCTGCAGTATAGAACATACACTGCAGAAGGAGGCCATTCGGCCCATCGAGTCTGCACCGACCCACTTCCACCCTATCCCCGTAACCCAATAATCCCGCCTAACCTTTTTTTCGCTAAGGGCAATTTATCATGGCCAATCCACCTAACCTGCACGTCTTTGGACTATAATGTATAATGTGAATAAATGTGAGGTTATCCATTTTGGTAGCAAAAACAGGAAGGCAGATTATCTGAAAGGCTATAGATTGAGAGTGGGAAATGTGCAAAAAGACCTGGGTCTCCTCGTACACCAGTTGCTGAAGGTAAGCATGCAGGTCCAGTAACACGGTAGCACAGTGGTTAGCATAGTTGCTTCATAGCTCCAGTGTCCCAGGTTCGATTCCTGGCTTGTGTCACTGTCTGTGCGGAGATTACACTTTCTCCTCATGTCTGCGTGGGTTTCCTTCGGGTGCTCCGGTTTCCTTCCACAGTCCAAAAATGTGCAGGTTAGGTGGATTGGCCGTGATAAATTGTCCTTGGTGTCCAAAAAGTTTGGGAGGGGTTACTAGGTTACAGGGATAGGGTGGAGGTGTGGGCTTAGGTAGGGTGCTTTATCCAAGGCCTGGTGCAGGCTCGATGGGCCGAATGGCCTCCTGCACTGGAAATTCTATGAAGCTCTATGAAGGTGCAGCAGGTGGTAAAGAAGGCAAATGGTATGCTGGCCTTCATTGCGAGAGGATTCGAGTATAGGAGCAGGGATACCTTGCTGCAATTATACAGGGCATTGGTGAGACCACACCTGGAACATTGTGTGTAGTTTTCATCTTCTTATCGGAGGAAGGATGTTCTTTCTATAACGTACGTGCAGAGAAAGTTTACCAGACTGATTCCTGGGTTGGTGGGAACTACCTATGAGGAGAGGTTGAGCCGTTAGGATTACATTTACTGGAGTTCAGAAGAATGAGGGGGGAATCTACAGAAATCTAATAAAATTCGAACAGGACTATCGATAGTGGGAAAATGATGGATGCCATAATAGGGGATAAGATAAAAATACACTTAGAGAAAATTATGTGAATCCCAGACAGTCAACATGACTTTGTGAAGAGCAGGCTATGTCTGACGAATTTAAGGGCACCGCAGTGGCACAGTGAGTTAGCCCTGCTGCCTCACGGCGCCGTTGTCCCAGGTTCAATCCCGACTCTGGGTCACTGTCCGTGTGGAGTTTGCATATTCTTCCTGTGTCTGCGTGGGTTTCGCCCCCACAACCCAAAGATGTGCAGGGTAGGTGGATTGGCCCCGCTAAATTGCCACTTAATTGGAAAAAATGCATTGGGTACTCTATATTTATGAAAAGAAATGTCTGACAAATTTAATTGTGTTCTTTGACGAGGTGACACAGGAAATGGATGAGAGTAGTGCTGTGGATGTTGTGTAATTGGACTTTCAGAAAGCATTTGACACAGTTCTACATGGCAGGTTGGTGAACAAATTAGAAATGTTTAGGATTGATGGGTCCTTGACAGCATGGGTTAGAAGTTGCCTTAGAGATAGGTAACAGAAGGTAGGTATAGATGGATATTTCTCAGACTGGAGACATGTTGAATCTGGAGATCCCCAGGGCTCAGTGTAGGGACACTTGCTTTTTTTGATTTATATATACAATTTAGAGTTGGGTGTTGAGGGCAAAATCTCTAAATTTGCAGATTGTATTAAGCTAGGAAGAATAGTGAATCGGGATGATGATACTGAGTGACTTCAGAGAGACATTGATAAGTTGGTCAAATGGGCAGGCAATCTGGCTGATGAATTTCAATGCAGAAAAATGTGAAGGAATGCATTTTGGGAGAAGAAACATAGGGAGGCAACATAGGTTCAATGGTGCTACTTTGAGGGGAGTACAGGAGCCGAGGGACCACAGGGTTCAAGTATATAACTCTCCAAAGTCGGGGCGGCACGTGGCACTGTGGTTAGCATTGCTGCCTATGACGCTGAGGACCCGGGTTTGAATCCCAGCCCTGGGTCACTGTCCATGTGGAGTTCGCACATTTTCCCCGTGTCTGCATGGGTTTCACCCCCACAATCCAAAGATGTGCAGGGTAGGTGGATTGGCCACGTTAAATTGTTCCTTAATTGGGAAAAAACTAATTGGGTACTCTAAATTTATTTTTTAAAATAATAATTCTCCAAAGTCAGCCAAGCACTACCGGCCTCCCCGAATAGGCGGTGGAATGTGGCGACTAGGGGCTTTTCACAGTAACTTCATTGAAGCCTACTTGTGACAATAAGCGATTATTACTATTAAGCAGTGGTAAAGAAGGCTTATAGGATTCTTGGGTTTATAAATAGCGGCATAGAGTAGTAAAGCAAGGAAGTGATGCTACACCTGTACAAATCATTGGCCAGACTTCAATTGGAATATTGTGTTCAGTTCTGGGAATCTTATTTAAGGAAGGATGTTAAAGCCCGAGAGAGAATGTAGAGGAGGTTTACTGGAATGATACCAGGAATGAGGAATTTTAGGTACAACGAAAGCTTAGAGAAGTTAGGCTTCTTCTCCTTGGAGCAGAGAAGATTAAGAGATGACCTTACTGAGGTGATCAAAATTATGAACACTTTTGACAAAGTTAAAAAGGATATTCTGTTTCCACTTGTTGATAAGTAGGTGGCATGGGGTCACACTTTCAAGATGGTCAGCAAGGGAGCTAGGGACGAGCTGAAGAGAAATGTCTTCACTCAGAGAGTTGTTGGGATTTAGAATTTGCTGCCTGGGAGGGTGGTGGAGGCAGATTCCATAGGAGGTTTCAAAAGAGAGCTGGATGTATATTTTAAAGTGATGAGTTTAGTAAGCTACGGAGATAGGGCGGGGGACTGAGACTAGCTAGGTGGCACTTTCCAGAGTCAGTGCTGCCACAATGGACCGAATGTGCTGTAAAATTTTCTGACTCTATGACTAGACAGGGTAGATGCAGAAAGAATGTTCCAGGCGGCACAATGGCGCAGTGGTTAGCACTGCTGCCTCAAGGCGCCAAGGACCCAGACTCGGTCCCGAGTCACTGTCCATGTGGAATTTGCACATTCTCCCCGTGTTTGCTTGGGCCTCACCCCCACAACCCAAAGTTGCGCATGCTAGGTGGATTGGCCACGCTAAATTGCCCTTTAATTTACAAAAGAAGAATTGGGTACTCTAAATTTATGTTTTTTAAAAAAAGATGTTCCTAATGGTAGGGGAGTCCAGAGTCAGGGGTCATAGTCTAAGGATAGAGGGTAAACATTTTAGGGCTGAGATGAGGACAAATTTGTTCACCCATAGAGTGGTGAGCCTTTGGAATTCACTGCCACAGAAAGCAGTTGAGCCCAAAATATTGTATGTTTTCAAGGAGTTATATATAGTTTGTGGGGCTACAGGATATGGGGAGGGGGGGGGGGGGGGGGAATGGGAACAGGCTGTTGAGTTGGATGATCAGCCATGATCATAATGATTGGCAGAGGGAGGGCAGCACGGTGGCGCAAGTTGTTAGCATGGTTGCCTCACAACGCCAAGTTCCCAGGTTCGTCCCAGCCCTGGGTCATTGTCCATGTGAAATTTGCACATTCTCCCCGTGTTTGCGTGGGTTTCACCCTCACAACCCAAAAGATGTGCAGGATAGGTGGATTGGCCAAATTGCCCCTTAATTGGAAAAAATTAATTGGATATTCTAACTTTTTTTTTAAATGATTGACAGAGCAAGCTCCAAGGGCTGAATGGCCTACTCTTGCTCCTACTGTTTCTAGGAAGCTTTTAAAAAAGATTCACTACATTTTTTTGATGTATAAGCTGATGTGGTGTATAAGCCAACTTTCTTTTAATATAAATTTAAAGTGACCAATTTTCTTTTCTCCAATTAAGGACAATTTAGCGTGGCCAATCGACCTACCTGCACAACTTTGGGTTGTGGGGGTGAAACCCACACAGACATGGGGAGAATGTGCAAACTCCACACGGACAGTAACCCGGGGCTGGGATAGAAGCCAGTTCCTCGACACCGTGAGGCAGCAGCGCTAGCCACTGCGCCACTATGCCGCACATGTACATGCAAAATTGATTAGATTTCTGATTTTTCCAAACTCCATTTGCATATAGGTTGAAGGAGGGTATAAAACCAGACCAGACCAGAAAAACGGCTTCAGTCTCGTTTATTACTACATTTATCAATGAAAAAAAATCATGAAACATATTTTGTGAGCAGCCATGTTCCCACCATTTTCTTCTGCATATTTCACAATTTACAGCTTGAATGCTGCTATGTAGAATTGATGTGACTTAACAGGCTGGAGGCAGTTTGGTATGAGACATGAGATTTGCTTGGATTTATTCATAAAACGCTGCCATCTAAAATAGAACATAGAACATCCACTTAACTGGTGGATAAGTTGAAGCGGCGTATACGACAAGACCTGGTGAAAAGTCTTGTCTCGTCTTATGCACCAAAAAATATGGTATTAAGGATTACTGATTTCATGAGAGAGGTTCTCACATCAAAGCTAATAATGGCATGCATCAGCAAATATTTTTGCTGATTTCCAATTTGTGTTAAAGTGGACATTCACATAGCTGTCTAGTTGACTGTGGCTCAAAGAATCCCTTGCCTTAACACACTAATCACCTTGTTCTTCACCTATACCCATTGCTCATGACAAATTGAACAGCCCCCAGTTGATAGAACTCCTTCCTGAACTGCTATAACATAGATTATCCATTTTATGAATTGTGTGACTCGCCATATTTTCTGAGGAGTTCATGATACCTGCCATTTACCTGACAAGAGTTCATATCCATACTTCTCAAAATGTCTACTGACTAAACGATACCTGTCTTCTTGGGCGGGAGAAGTGACATCTCTTCAAGTTTAGCACACCGTTATCCGACATTTACAATTCTTTTTTGGACACAGATGAAGCATAAAAATATTACAAGGGGCGGCACAGTGGTTCAGCGGTTAGCACTGATGCCTCACGCGCCGTGGACCTGGGTTAAGTCCCAGCCCCGGGTCACTGACCACATGGTGTTTGCACATTCTCCCCGTGTCAGCGTGGGTCTCAACCCCACAACCCAAAGATGTGCAGGGTAGCTGGATTCGCCACGCTAAATTGCCCCTTAATTGGAAAAAGAAATAATTGAAGAACAGAAGGAATCAGTCAAATGCTTTTTCTAAATTCCATGCAGCAAATTACATTAATTTATTTTTTCTTTTTTTTTAATTTTAGTGTACCCAATTTTTTTTTTCAATTAAGGGGCAGTTTAGAGTGGCCAATGCACCTAACCAGCACATCTTTGGGCTGTGGGCGTGAAACTGACGCAGAATGTGGAAACTCCACACGGACCCAGGGCCGGGATTTGAACCTGGATCCTCAGCGCCGGAGGCCCATGTGGTAACCACTGTGCAACGTGCTGCCCCTCAAATGACATTAATTAAACGACAAAGACTTTGCTTGGATAACGTGAACAGGATCCCCCTCTGGATCGCTATACCTGAAAATGGAACCATCTGAAGACACATTATGCCATTAATATTTGACAGAGTCATCGGACTCGAAACGTTAGCTCTTTCCTCTCCCTACAGATGCTGCCAGACCTGCTGAGATTTTTCTCTTTCCTTTCAGATTCCAGCATCTGCAGTAATTTGCTTTTATTTTTGCCATTAATATTCATTGTTGACTATTTAAACTGTAATAGATTGCTTAAAACAGTGGCGGTGGCAGCACGGTGGTGCATTGGTTAGCACTGTTGCCTCCTGGCGCTGAGGTTCCAGGATCGATCCCGGCTCTGAGTCACTGTCCTTGTGGAATTTGCACATTCTCCCCATGTCTGTGTGTTTTCTGCCCACTCAACCGAAAGAGGTGCAGGGTAGGTGAATTGGCCACGCTAAATTGTCCCTTAATTGGAAAAAAATTAATTGGGTATTCTAAATTTATATTTTTAAAAAACTGTGACGGTCAGAGAATAAAAGACCACAAAAGCCTGGAGCCAGAAAGTGGTCAGCAGTAAACCAGAACTTAGGGCGGCACGGTGGTGCAGTGGTTAGCACTGCTGCCTCACAGCTCTGGGGACCCGGGTTCGATCCTGGCCCCGGGTCACTGTCCGCGTGAAGCTTGCAAATTTCCTCATGTCTGCGTGGGTCTCACTCCCACAGCCCGAAGTTTGCAGGCTAGGTGGATTGGCCAGACTAAAAATTGCCCTTTAATTGGGGAAAAAAAGAATTGGGTACTCTAAATTTATTTTTTAAAAAGCAGTAAGCCAGAACTGAAAGCAAGAGTATTACAAACTACACGTAAAACGATTCTCTCCATATTCACTGCTGTCAGAGGCTGTGTATAGTTTTTTTTTAAATGATCAAGGAGTAGAGTTTCTGTGTAGGCTCACCCGATTTCCCACCCTAAGTTTGGCGGAGGCACCAGAGAAACAGTGGAAAAAAGGTGTTTCTTATTTCTATGAAATTAGTAATCGTGTTATGATGAAAGAGCTCCAGTGAAAAGTCTTCTTGGGCTTTTACTCCTGTTATTGTACATAAAGTGGTGCTCTATATTGTATCATAGTTGCTAATTAACTGAGATGAGATGTAACTCATTAATTAGGTAAGGTGGGGCAGCACGGTGGCGCAGTGGTGAGCACTGGGTCTGGGGCGCTGAGGACCCGGGTTCGAATCTCGGCCCTGGGTCACTGTCCGTGTGGAGTTTGCACATTCTGCCCGTGCCTGCATGGGTTTCACCCCCACATCCCAAAAAAAGATGTGCAGGTTAGGTGGATTGGCCACGCTAAATTGCCCCTTAATTGGAAAAAGAATAATTGGGTACTCCAAATTTCTAAAATTAAAAATTAAAAAAAGGTGCAAGTGATTTTATGGTTTCTTTTTTTACTCTAGCAGGTTAGGTGGATTGGCCATGCTAAGTTCCTTAATGTCCAACAGGATTGGAGTTATGGGGATTGGGTGGAGGCGTGGGCCTAGGTAATGTCCTTTTTCAGAGGGTCAGTATAGATTCAATGGGCCAAATAGCCTCCTTCTGCACTGTAGTGATTCTATGATTCTTAGCTGAGGCAGCAGTAAACTAATATCAAAGAGATATAAATATATTAAATTTAATATAGCTCAACGAGTTCCACTACTCAAGTCAAAGAAAGTAGTGATATTTCTAAATTTGAAACCCTAATTAGTTAAATAAAATACAATAGAGGTAGTAGGGTAAGCGTTCTGTTACATCTCGGTAGCAATGCAGCACGGTAGCATTGTGGATAGCACAATCGCTTCACAGCTCCAGGGTCCCAGGTTCGATTCCGGCTTGGGTCACTGTCTGTGCGGAGTCTGCACATCCTCCCCGTGTGTGCGTGGGTTTCCTCCCACAGTCCAAAGATGTGCAGGTTAGGTGGATTGGCCATGATAAATTGCCCTTAGTGTCCAAAATTGCCCTTAGTGTTGGGTGGGGTTGCTGGGTTATGGGGATAGGGTGGAGGTGTTGACCTTGGGTAGGGTGCTCTTTCCAAGAGCCGGTGCAGACTCGATGGGCTGAATGGCCTCCTTCTGCACTGTAAATTCTATGTAATCTGTAGCATGCAGAAGCAGATGGACACCAGTGTGATTCACAACAATCACGTGTCTGCAGCTCAAGGACCTTTGGCTTAGAGTTGATGAGCTGGATTTGAGCTTTCTACACTGTGATGCATCAGAGAGGGAGAAAGTTGCCAAGACACTTTGTTCCAGGAGACAGTTACAACCCTTGGGCTAGGTTGTTCATGTTCGGTCTGTGGTCAGGGACAGGAGGATGTGACCAGGAGTGAGGCAGGTGTGGGGATCCAGGAGGTTGCACTAGAGGAGTCGCAGCACTTGCACTTGTCCGTCAGGTTTGAGGTATTTGGGGGACTGCATTGAGGGTAAGCAAACTGACCACAGAATACGGTGGCCCATTTAATTGGGGAAATAAAAAGGAATGCAGTTGTCGTTAGGAATGTACAGTGAGAGAGATAAACACTTATCTCTGCAGCTGAGATTGCCTGCCCACAGCCAGAGGTAAGGGCATCTCTTTGGAACTGAGGAACTTGGGATGGTAGGGGAATGATTCAATGTTCACGATACATGTAGTTACCAATGGGATGGGTGGGACTGAGGAGGAGGTTCTACTGAGGGGAAATATGAGCAGCCAGGAATTAAATTGAAAAGCAGAACCACACTCTGGATACTACTTTTTTTATATATATATATATATATATATGAAATCTTTTTTTAATTTAGAGAACCCAATTCTTTTTTCCAATTAAGGGGCAATTAAGCGTCGCAAATCCAACCCTGTACATTTTTGGGTTTGATGCACGATCAATAACTCTCAAAGCGAGATTGGAGTACAATTGAAGGCTTCATTGGACTAGATGTTTTCCCCCAGCAGCGCAGGTACAGAATGCAGCAGCTGGGGAGACACAGACTCTTATACTCCGCCTTACTGGGAAGAACCAGCAGGCAGGCTTCACCAATGACCTTGCTGTCTCAGATACCTTCCACGCTAATGGTCTCACAACCTCAACCTGGGTAACGTAATACCCCTAATACCGACTACCACATTCATCACCTGTTAAAAAAGAGTCCGGCGGGGGTGGTGGTCTTGCGTTATAGAGTGGTAGAGGTTGAGATTATGGTGGTACCCGTCGGTGGTACAGTGTTTTGCCTTGTTACATGTCACAACTATTTACAGTAATTATTTACATGTACATATCAAAATGAAGGAATTAGTCGATCGGGGAACCTGGTCGTATTCTGTGAACGTTGCAGTTTCGGCGGTGATGCAGGCGCCGGCTCGGGCATCCGTGACTCTGGGAGCATGACTTTGGTTTCTTCGGTAGCTTCATCACCCCTAGATGGGACCAGTAGGAGAACTGATCCACCTGGGAAGGGGGTGGCCGTGGATGTGCGCCAGTGGGAGGGAGGCTGGGGTAGGTGCGGGGTGTGGGTGGGGATCCAGCGGGCGCCAGGTCCCGTAGGGAGACCGTATCCTGTCGGCCGTCGGGGTACGCCACGTAGGCGTACTGAGGGTTAGCGTTTGGCAGTTCCTGGTGGCGGTCCTGACCTCCTCGATGGAGGAGGGCAGGTTGAAGGTCTTGATAAAATGGAAGAATCGAGTGACCCCTGGGTGGCAGAGGTCCTCATGGAGGGCCCGGAGTCGGTCCACTTGTGCATTGGCACATGTGCCGTGGGATAGGGCATCAGGAGGGTTGTTTAGCTTCCCGGGACGATACTAGATCTCATAGTTGTAGGTGGAAAGCTCGATCCTCCACTGTAAGATCTTATCGTTTTTTATCTTGCCCCGCTGTGCATTATCGAACATGAAAGCAACCGACCGTTGGTCAGTGAGGAGCATGAATCTCCTGCCGGCCAGGTAATGCCTCCAGTCCTGCACGGCTTCTACTATGGCCTAGGCCTCCTTTTCAATGGAGGAATGACAGATTTCTGATGGCTAGACGGTCGATGCTGAACACACATTTGTCCTTGTTGTAGGTGAGATTAAGGATTTTTGTGATATGGAGGAATTTTCGGAGGTTGGTGTCGTGGTCTTGCTGGTCCTGGCCGCAGATGGTGACATTGTCGAGGTACGGAAACGTGGCCCGCAAACCGTACCAGTCAACCATTCGGTCCATCTCCCATTGGAAGACCGAGAGTCTATTTGTGACACCGAAGGGAACCCTCAGGAAGTGGTAGAGCCGCCCATCTGCTTCGAATGCAGTGTATTTGCAGTCGTTGGGCAGATGGGGAGCTGGTGGTAGGCGGATTTGAGGTCCACCGTGGAAAAGACCTTGTATTGTGCAATCTGATTGACCAAATCAGATATGCGGGGGAGAGGGTACGCGTCGAGCTGCGTATACCTGTTGATGGTCTGACTATAATCGATGACCATCCTGGGCTTCTCCCCGGTCTTTACAACCACTACTTGAGCTCTCCAGGGGCTGTTGCTAGCCTCGATAATACCTTCTTTCAGTAGCCGCTGGACTTCCGACCTAATGAAAGTCCGATCCTGACTGTACCGTCTGTTCCTGGTGGCGACAGGTTTGCAATCCGGGGTGAGGTTCGCAAAAAGGAAGGCGGGTCGAACTTGAGGGTCGCGAGGCTGCAGACAGTGAGGGGGGGGGCGGGTATAGGGCCGCCAAATTTAAAGGTTAAGCTCTGGAGGTTGCATTGGAAGTCTAACCCTAGGAGCGTAGCAGCGCAGCGGTGAGGAAGGACATAGAGTCGGAAATTTTTTAATTCCCTTCCCTGAACCGTGAGGTTAGCTACGCAGAACTTGATCTCTACAGAGTGAGACCCAGAGGCCAGGGAGATTCTTTGGTTAACTGCGTGTATGGGAAGAGAACAGCGCCTTACCATGTTGGGTTGTATGAAGCTCTCTGTGCTCCCGGAGTCGATCAGGCAGGATGTTTTGTGTCCGTTGATGAGCACGGTCATCGTCGCGGTTAAGAGCGTTCGGGGCCGAGACTGGTCCAGGATCACCCAGGCGAGCCGTGGTAAATGTTGAAGATTTTCCTCGGGCAGTGTGTGGTCATCCGAATCGGGGTCCTGAGACTCCAGCCAAGATGGCGCCGCCGAAGGGTCGTACATGGCTGGGGGTGTTCAAGTTGGCGGCGCCCACGCGTTGCACATGGACCCTGGGAACAACATGGCGGCGGCCGGGGCTTGCACATGGCTCGGGAAAACGAAGACAGCGGCACCCGCTGCCTGCACGTGGCCCGTGGAGAGAGTTGTGGTGGCGGCCCCGATTTGTCCCCGGAGGCGGTGGCGACCGCCCAGGCCTGGCATACCGCCACGAAATGGCCCTTTTTGCCGCACCCTTTGCAGGTGGAGGAGCAGGCCGGGCAGCGCTGCCGGGTGTGCTTGGCTTGCCCGCAGAAATAACAGCGGGGCCCCCCGGGGTTGCCTGATAGCTGCGCGGCACAAGCTTGTGGGGGGATGGGGGATGCATTGGGGTCGGCCGCGGGCGGGTTCCACGCTGCCCAAGGGGCTGCCGCGGTCGGGGATGTACGCGCGGGCGTTTCTGGAGGCCACATCCAGGGAGCTAGCAAGGGCTCGTGCCTCCCTGAGACCTAGTGTCTCTTTCTCTGGTAGCTGCTGACGGATTTGGGAGGACAGCATACCTGCAACAAATGCGTCCGGGATCATAAGTTCTGTGTGTCGCTGGCTGAAACTTGCGGACAGTCATAGTTCCTACCTAGTACCAGAAGTGCACAGTAGAATTCGTCTAGTGATTTCCCTGGGATTTGTCGCCTTGTTGCTAGCGGATGTCGGGCAGAGACCTGATTTACTGGGCGAATATAGTGTCCTTTCAACAGGGCCATCGCGGCCTCTAAATCGTCCGTATCCTCGATGAGCATTTAGCTCTCTGGCTCACCCTCGAGTGGAGAACTTGCAGTTTCTGGACCTCCGTGGGTGTAGTCGTGGCCATCCTAAGGTACCCGTTGAAGCACGCCAACCAGTGTTTGAAGGTTGCCGCTGAGTTTGCCGCATGGGGGCTAAGTTGCAGACACTCCGGCTTGATGCGGAGCTCCATTCTTAAAAATCTAGTCCAATAAATTAAACACGATCAATAACTCTCGAAGCGAGATTGGAGTACAATTGAAGGCTTTATTGGACTAGATGTTTCCCCCAGCAGCGCAGGTACAGAATGCAGCAGCTGGGGAGACACAGACTCTTATACTCCGCCTTACTGGCTTCCCCAATGATCTTGCTGTCTCGGGTACCTCCCACACCAATGGTCTTACAGCCTCAACCTGGGTATCATAATACCCATAATACTGACTACCACAGGGTCGTTGGGGTGAGATCCATGCAGACATAGGGAGAATGTGCAAGCTTCACATGGACAGTAACCTGGGGCCGTGATCAAACCCAAGTCGGCGGTGCCATGAGGCAACAGTGCTCACCACTGCACCACCGTGTCAACCATCCTTTGGGTTTCTACCCGAGGCATGAATAAATTGACATGGGGTGAATAAGATCAGAAAGTTGAATGTGTGGCTCAGAGATTGGTGTGGGAGAAGTAGGTTTTGATTAATGTAGTACTGAAACCAGAACTGAGGAAAGAAGGGGGTGTGGACAGTCTTCAACCATGCTGGGACCAGTTGGCAAATAATGTAACTAAAGCTGTAGAAAAGGCATTAAAGCAAACTGCAGTGGGGAGGGCTCATGTGAAGGGAGATTTAGGAAGTTGTCAATAAAGGACAAGGCAATAAGGTAGGTTAGCAATATTTCAAATGATAACCAGTGTGTGATAGGAAGGGACAGATCCTACAAACATTGTCCTTTTATAAATTTAGAGTAGCCAATTCATTTTTTCCAATTAAGGGGCAATTTAGCATGGCCAATCCACCTACCATGCACCTCTTTAGGTTGTGGGGGTGAAACCCACGCAAACACGGGGAGAATGTGCAAACTCCACACGGACAGTGACCCGGAGCTGGGATCAAACTGGGACCTCGGCGCCGTGAGGTAGCAATGCTAACCACTGCACCACCGTGCTAGATCCTATAAACATGAGAGCACCAGCAAATAATGCCAGGGTAGGAAAAATGGTTAAAGAGACAGAATTAAAGGTTCTTTATCTGAATGAACACAGTAGTTGGATGAATTGATGGATTGAGATAAATGAGTATGGTATGAGATGATAGCCATTATAGAGACTTGGTTCCAGGCGACCAAGGCTGAATATGCAAGGGTATTTGACATTTTGATGAACTTTACCATTATCCCCACAGCTGTGCTGTGATACGATCAGTGCTAGAAAAGGAATATAATTTTCTCCGCTACATTCGTCAAACAGCTTTGTCTGTTCACTTGAAGAAAGGAGGTTGAAGATGGGTCTTCTCCCTCGCATGTGAACATCAGCCTGCATGGTACTCTCGCCTGGTTTGGCCTGCAAGCCAATGCAGTTACCAGAGTGTGGCGGCTGGTATGCAAAGAGAAGCTACGTCAAAGCACAAGGGTGGCTGTCGAGGACCAGGTACAGTTATCCATCTAGCTGTGAAGTAGGATGCGGCTTACTCCTGCCGTAGGTTCTACCTGAATACACAGCCCAGTAAAGCTTACTGACATGGGTGCAGACGGTATTGCAGATCATTTGCTGCAGTCCACCACCTATCCAAGGATCTTGACTTGTCAAACTACCAGGTACAGATATGCAAGACTGAGAGAGCGCACCTGACCAAGCACAATCCATCTCTATTTTAATCAACTCTTGTGTGCACATCTTACCACCTACTTGACACACGCGCACCCCATTATATTCTGAAATGCACTCCTTTAGTATTCATACATGCACACTACTGCAGTCATTTTTAAACCCAGAGTCGCAACTCATGTCGGGAATACCACGCCGTATGGCTCCGTGACATTCCTGAGCGCAGGGCCATGCATCACGGCATTCCCAATCGTTGGAAGAAGTGCCAGCAACAACCAGTTTTCAGAAAGCCAGCCGTTCCACATATGCGTGCTCCCTCAGCAGTGCACGGGCCCGAAGCCCAGTGGGGCAGAACGCCTCCTCCCGATGTCAACGTGCTGACCCAGGAGCAGATTTTTTTTTAAATCGCTGGAGCCTTCCTGTCTGGAGCGGAGGGACAGAGCAGGTGACATAACCCTTACACCAATGGGCGCAAGAGAAATTCCTCCATTTTGCACTGCCAGCACTGTTAACTCCAGGGCATCTGGTGAACAACTTAGGAAGAAGAAGCTGAAAACAGGAACAAAGCAGCATAAAGATGATGACTTGAGGTGTGGGTCCATTAATTGTGCCACTGCAAATTAGGTTTCAAAGTTCATGTGTGTTATATGCAGAGAAGCACTGGCAAATGAAAGTTTTAAACTCTCAAAACTTTAAAGACATTTGAAGACTAAATGGCGAATTCAAGGACAAACTTCTTTTTTTTTTATAAATGTTTTTATTCAGTTTTCATATTTTATATTGAACAAATTACAAATTGTTAGGAGAGAGAAACAAAAAAAAAACAAACACGCAAAAATTAACATACATATTTACAGGTAAGCATCTTCGTAGTAGTAACTGCGCCCCCCCCCCCCCCCCCCTCAACATGTTTATTTAGTTTGGTTTTGGGCCTTAGCTAGCCATCGAACCCCCGTAACGAACCTGTAGCCCCCCCCCCCTCCCGCTACCTTCCCCCGACTATTCTTCCTCTTGTACATTGGCCACAAATAGGTCCCGGAACAGTTGCATGAATGGCTCCCACGTTCTGTGGAAGCCGTCGTCCGACCCTCGGATGGCAAATTTGATTTTCTCCATTTGGAGAGATTCCGAGAGGTCGGACAGCCAGTCCGCAGCTCTGGGCGGTGCTGCTGACCGCCAGCCAAACAGGATTCTACGGCGGGCGATCAGGGAGGCAAAGGCAAGGGCGTCCGCCCTCCTCCCCAGGAATAGATCTGGCTGTTCTGAAACCCCGAAGACCGCCACTATCGGGCATGGCTCCACCCTCACTCCCACCACTTTGGACATAACCTCGAAGAAGGCTGTCCAGTACTCCACGAGTCTGGGGCAAGACCAGAACATGTGGGCGTGGTTGGCCGGGCCTCTTTGGCACCGTTCACATCTGTCTTCCACCTCCGGGAAGAACCTACTCATACGGGTTCTTGTTAAGTGGGCTCTATGTACCACTTTTAGTTGCGTCAGGCTGAGCCTTGCGCATGTGGAGGTGGAGTTGACCCTATGCAGTGCTTCGCTCCAGAGTCCCCACCCTATCTCCATCCCCAGGTCGTCCTCCCATTTCCTCCTTGTTGCGTCCAGTACGGTGTCGTCCCTATCTACCAGTCGGTCATACATGTCACTACAGTTCCCTTTCTCTAGGATACTTGCGTCCAGTAGGTCTTCCAGTAGTGTCTGTCGTGGCGGTTGTGGGTACGTCCTTGTCTCCTTTCGTAGGAAGTTTTTGAGCTGCAGGTACCGTAGCTCGTTCCCCCCAGCTAGCTGAAATTTCTCTGTCAGTTCGTCCAGTGTTGCGATCCTGTCGTCCGTGTATAGGTCCCTGACTGTCAGTGTCCCCCCGTCCTGCCTCCACCTTTTGAAGGTGGCGTCGGTCAGTGCTGGTTTGAACCTATGGTTGTTGCAGATGGGAGCCCTGTTCGACATTTTGGTCAGGCCAAGTTGCTGCCGCAGTTGGTTCCAGGATTGGAGGGTGGCTGTCACCACTGGGCTGCTGGAGTGTTTTTTGGGTGGGGATGGGAGTGCTGCCGTGGCGAGGGCCTGGAGGGAGGTTCCCATGCAGGAGGCCTCCTCCGCACGCACCCACTCAGCTTCTGGCTCCTGGATCCATCCCCTTACTCGCTCGGCTGTTGCTGCCCAGTGGTAGAATTGTAGATTCGGGAGGGCTAACCCTCCCCTGGTTTTTGTTTTTTGTAAGACCTTCTTTGGGATCCTAGCATTTTTACCCCCCCATACGAACGCCATGATGAGCTTGTCCAGCGCTTTGAAAAAGGCCTTGGGGATGTAGATCGGAATGGATCTAAACAGGAAGAGGAACCTGGGCAGTACGTTCATTTTGATCGTCTGAACTCTCCCCGCGAGGGAGAGCGGGAGTGTGTTCCATCTTTGCAGGTCCTTTTTAACTTCCTCCGTCAGGCTGGTGAGGTTCCATTTGTGGATCCCTTTCCAGTCATGGGCTATTTGGATCCCCAGGTAGCGGAATTTATGTCGGGCTTGTTTGAACGGCAGCCCCTTTAGTCCTGCCCCCCCCCCCCCCCCCCCCCCCCCCCCCTTGCGGGTGTAATGGGAAGATCTAAGGACAAACTTCTTGATGTTTTTCAACGGATGCAGTAAGATCTTGGGTGGGATTCTGCCGTAATCAGCGGGGCGGGCGACTCCGGTGGGAAGGAGTGACGTGAACGCTCCGGCGTCGGGCCGCCTCAAAGGTCTGGAATCCTCTGTACCTTCAGGTCTAGGCCGGCCCCGGAGTGTTTTGCACCCTGCCGCCTGGTGGGGAAGGCGTTTGGCGCCACGCCAACCGCCGCCAAAGGATCTCCGCCTGCTGGTGCGTGTTGGCGCATGCGCGGGAGCGCCAGTGTGTGCTAGCGTCATCCCCGCGCATGCCCAGAGGTCTTTGTCTCTGCACCGGCCATGGCGGACCGCTACAGACGCCGGTGCGGAAGAATGGAGTGCCCCCACGGCACAGGCCCGCCCGCGGATCGGTGGGCCCCGATCACGGGCCAGGCCACCGTGGGGGAACCTCCCAGGGCCAGACCACCCCCCCGAGAACCCCGGAGGCAGCCCGCGCCACCAGGTCCCGCTGGTAAGGACCTACTCTAATTTACGCCGGCGGGTCCGGCAAAAAAACGGGCGGCCACTCGGCCCATTGCGGGCCGGAGAGCCAGCGCAGCGCGATTCCCACCCCTGCCAAATTTCCGTCGCCGGAGAATTCGGCAGCCGGCGGGGGCAGGATTCAAGCAGCCCGCCGGCGATTCTCCGACCCCGCCCCTTAAATCATCAACTGGAATCATTTTCAGAAATGTAATATTGAATAACAAAGCGACTGAGATCATGAGGACCAAGCAGGCTCACCTGTCACATTAAAGGTATGCGAAAATGGTGGGTCACGAATGTTGGCTGGCGAGGGTCGCGAAGGTCGGAGGGCGTGGGTCACAAAGGATGGCCGGTTGGTAAAAATGAGTCCCGTGCAAAAAAGTTTGAAAATACTGCACGACAGTATATTGTGGTCGAGACAAAAAAAAGAAGAAACAGCAACTCCAATTAACTTGGTAGAACTACAAACTCTACTTGATGAAAACAACAGCTCCCGATTCCAAGACAGAACTGCTCCGGTTCGCAGGGAGATGTCACGATACAATATTGACATTGCTTCTTTTCATGAAACCTGCCCAGCAGAGGCGGGCCCACTAACCGAGTTCTAAACAGGCTATGCATTCTTCTCGATAAACAAACCAAAGATTGAGAGGCTTGAGGCAAGAATCAGCTTTGCCATCAAACCTGACATTGCAATAAATTTGATATTCCCTAAGGGCATTGAAAAATTACCTCATGACTACACCTACCTCATGTGAACAAGTATGTGACAGTTATCAGTGCACATGCTCCAACAATGACTAATCCTAAAAATATCAAGGAAAAGTTGAAAAAGGATCTTGACTGAGCTATTATAAATACCCAACAGGTGGGCAAGTTCATTGTCAATGCAAAAGTAGGAGCCGACTATCTGGTTTGGGATTGGTGTCCTGGGGAAGGTGTGGAGAAATGCAATAGCAATGGCATGCTCCTCCTGAGTCTTTTCACCCACTGTGATATGTCGATCAGCAAAACCATCTATTGACAGAAGGCAAAGTACAAAAACACTTGGGGCAAGATTATCCCTGAATTGCACTAATAACAATCTTTATTAGTGTCACAAGTAGGCTTATATTAGCACTGCAATGAAGTTGCTGTGAAAAGCCCCTAGTCTCCACACTACGGCGCCTGTTCGGGTACGTGGAGGGAGAATTCAGGATTTCCAAATTACCTAACTGCACGTCTTTCAGGACTTGTGGGAGGAAACCAGAGCACCCGGAGGAAACCCACGCAGACACGGGGAGAACATGCAGACTCCGCACAGACAGTGACCCAAGCGGGAATTGAACCCGGAATAGGACACGGAAGTTGAAAACTTTCTACTTCAATCTGAGTTAGTGAAAGGGGAAAAGTGAGAATTTGAGGCAGAGGCTGAAGATGATTTCAGTCCCCTCAAAGTTAATTTTTTTGTTATTCGTTTGTGGAATCTGACAACACAAAGGCAGTGAAAAGTTCAAGAGAGGAGCAAAGACGTATAGCTCAGTATATTTTTTTCAATAAAATTTGAGTACCCAATTCTTTTTTACCCATCAAGGGAGGCCAGCAGCACGGTTCGATTCCCGTACCAGCCTCCCCGGACAGGCGCCGGAATGTGGCGACTAGGGGCTTTTCACAGTAACTTAATTGAAGCCTACTCGTGACAATAAGCGATTTTCATTTCATTTCAATTTTGCATGGCCATTCCACCTATCCTGTACATTGTTGGGTTGTGGGGGTGAGACCCACGCAGACACGGGGAGAATGTGCAAACTCCACACGGACAGTGACCCAGCCAGGATCAAGTAAGTGGGGCAGTGGGTGTGAAAATTGTGTTTTTCCCGCCGGCTGCAACATCTGCTCCCCACTTCATTAATTATGCAGATTGGGAAACAATCCTGATCACTGGAGGGCGGCCTCTGATTCTCCCACCACATCTTGACTGCAACACTTCCTCACTCTGGGCACCATATTTAAACTGCACCCATTCACAGCTATCTCGATATGTGTTCCTGCGACTGCTGCACAATGCAGAGATGGGTCCCAAATGCAAGAAGACTGCTACCCCCAAGTTCAGTGATGCCTCCCAGGGCTGGCTGCTGGACGCTGTGGAGACCCGCCGCCATGACCTCTACCTTACAGCTGGCCACAGTGACCAATCCAGATTGGGAAGTGATGGTCATTGGACACGCTGCACAGAAGAGGTCAATCATCCGGTGCAGAAAAAGGATGAATGATCTCATCCATGCCACCAGGGTAAGTCAACCACCTTTTCAATCTAAACTCTCACACTCAGAAGCCCATCATACATTCACTGGCATCTCGCCCACCGCCAGCTCAAGGGATATCACGGCTCACTCTCCCACACAAACCTTCATCTCCTCTGCTGGTCATTTCTTCATCTCACCCATAACACCACTCACCATCCACATGTGCCAGGTAACTTTCTCATGTGGCCTAGCATGCATCCAGCTCACACTCTCTCCATCTGTCTTCATGTCGGACAAGATCACACACGATAAAAGGGAGAGGTCTCAGACCGAGAATGGAGTGCCTTAAGGTCCTCCTTTTTTAAAATAAATTTAGAGTATCCAATTCATTTTTTTTTCCAATTAAGGGGCAGTTTAGTGTGGCCAATTCGCCTAGCCTCCACATCTTTGGGTTGTGGGGGTGAAACCCAAGCAAACACGGGGATAATGCGCAAACTCCACACAGGCAGTGACCCAGAGCCGGGATCGAAGCTGGGACTACGGCACCGTGAGGCAACAGGGCTAACCCACTGGTGCCACCGTGCTGCCCCCCGCCTTAAGGTCCTCATGGAGTTCAAGAATCACGACATTGAGAAAGCCACAGAAGATAAGGGTCATGCCTGCAGTGACGGTGAGGTCAGCAGCAAAAACCCACATGAGGATCATGTACCAGGTCATCCCATCAGTCAGCGCTAATGTGAGCGTTCTGATTATCTCGACTTTCTTTCATAGTACCTCTGCCCAGTTCCCCATGCTCTGCAGAGGAAACTTCCGATGAGGAATCTGAGGACAGCATCCTCAAAGACCCATCACAGTACTCACCCACACATTCCACCTGTGTAGAGACACGCACCTCAGTGGAACCTGCATCTAGAACAGTTTTGATTTCACAATCTGGTGAGCACGGCCCACAATCTGGTTGATAGCAGGCAGAGGCAGGGTCATTTGAAGTCGCCGGCACTCGGAGGACTGTTGAAGGCCACAATTCTGCAAAGTCCAAGTCAGAGGACAAGCCTCCGAACGCGATCCTGAATCAGTTGCTGAAGCTGCAGTGACAATTACAGGAACTTAAGGGCAATTCAGGGTGGACAATAAATGTCGGCCCAGGCAGTGAAACCCACATCCCATGAATGAATTAAAAAAACAGTAGGAAAGGATGTCAGCAGGGCAGTACGGTGACACAGTGGTTAGCACTACTGCCACACAATGCCAACGGCCCGAGTTCGATCCCGGCCCCCGGTCATTGTCCGTGTGGAGTTTGCAAATTCTCCCTGTATCTGCGTGGGTCTTGTCATAATATACACACAAGTATATGATGGTGCACAGACAGGCATTGATTTACACACAGGATGACCAATGAACGTGGACAGCACGGTAGCATGGTGGTTAGCATAAATGCTCCACAGCTCCAGGGTCCCAGGTTCGATTCCCGGCTGGGTCACTGTCTGTGTGGAGTCTGCACGTCCTCCCCGTGTGTGCGTGGGTTTCCTCCGGGTGCTCCGGTTTCCTCCCACAGTCCAAAGATGTGCGGGTTAGGTAGATTGGCCATGCTAAATTGCCCGTAGTGTCCTTAAAAAGTAAGGTTAAGGGGGGGGTTGTTGGGTTACGGGTATAGGGTGGATACGTGGGTTTGAGTAGGGTGATCATTGCTCGGCACAACATCGAGGGCCGAAGGGCCTGTTCTGTGCTGTACTGTTCTATGTAACACACAGAACACAGCAGCCAATCGCCAGACAGGACACGACCACTATAAAGCCAGAGGTCATTAGTTTAGCCGCTCTCTTGGGATCCAGCCTCTGAGACAGTCAGAGCCCGTGAGCAACAATTAGAACATCCACCATGTGGTAGTAAGATAGTCTGGTCAGGTTAGCCTCAGGTCTCCAGTCAACTCAGCATAGTGTCAACCCACAGTTAAAGTATGTTTAATAGTCAAGAGTTCAATAAAATAGAGTTGAATTTCTTCTAGTGTTGGAAGCCTGTTTCTCTCACTGCTGCAGTAAACGCAGCCCTCGCAGACCCAGCTTACCCAACACATCAGGTCTCACCCCCACAACCCAAAAAGGTGTGCAAGGTAGGTGGATTGGCCACACTAAATTGCCCCTTAATTGGATAAAAAAAAGGAAGCGATGTCATTTACAAGGTCAACATTGGCAGATTGGCGGAGAGTGGAGACCTTCATCTGTGACATTGGTCCTTCACTCCTCCAAGAGCAGCACTCTAATGCAGTCGTCCTTGGTGACATTCATCAGTGACTACGTGCGAGAGGGATGGGGCATCTGGATCTCACTCCTGGTGCCCCTTCTCCTCAGGGAGCCAGCCAGGTGTCCTGGGGCATCTAGAGGGAGGAGGACCAGCAGCTAGGAGACTCCGGAACTCTCCATCCCATCCAAATCCCCTCTTCTTATGACTCCATTACCTCCAATTCCACAGGCCCAGGTGAGTGCACCAGCTTGACACAGGACACCGAAAGCAGAGGACGCCCACCATCAGAGACAACAGGTCATGACAGTGTCAGATTGCCCCCACTACTGCTGTAGATGTCTGGGAAGAACCAAGATGTAGTGCTAGAGTTAGGAAAGTTAGAAGGTTTAGGAGCACAATGATGGCACAGGTGTTCATAACATGTATATCATGTACACAAATGTAGATAGAATCGCACCCATGCCTCCTTTTTATGAGCTGTGTTAGTCAATCAAGTGTGTCTCTTTCCCCATCCCCCTTCCACTTATTGTAGATGTCACTATCATGGGCCTCTAGTCTATGTAGTGTGCTTCCATATCACCTAGTGTGTGGCCCTTTTCCTGATCAGTCTTGATATTATTTATGTTAAGTGTGTTTGTAAAGCAAACCTAGTTTACATAATTTACAGCGTCATGTTATGTTTGTTCTTGGCTGTGTAATATTGTAGCAGAGGTGTTCTCCTATCTCGGCTGAATTCTTGAAAGGTGAAGGTATAGTGTGCAAGAGATTTGATAATGTTTGGAGAAGGGTGATATATCATGAAACACGATGAACTCTCTCCCTCTCGGCAGGGTTTTCCTGCTGCAGGTTGAACATTGCTTATCTGAAATGCTTGGGGCCAAGTGTGTAGCGGATTTTGGAATTTGGAATATAATGTGATAATGCACATGTGCGGCACGTTGGGACCTGCGCATCGCCCGGGAACCTTCCCAGAGCCTTGTGGGATTTCCCACTCGTGACGTCATCGGCACTCGAGAAAAAGTGTCGATTTCAGAATTTTTCAGAGTTTCAGATAAGCGATGGTCAACCTATATGAGCCCATACTCTGAGCTTGTGTGCGCTGGTGTCAGCTAACCGCATTTCGACTTTCAAAGTTTACATCTGCTGAGCTCACCAGTAAGTGGGAACACCTTGCGATGAAGCTCCACCACATTGTCCTGGTGTTCACATATCCAACTTTCAGTATATCTCACCCTATAATTTTGTCTATTGCGGGGACGAGGCTCTCGTCACAATGTAGGTAAGCAGCGCTATGCGTCATCTCACCTGAGCACTCGCTGAGATCACTGATGCAAATTCTATATGGTGATTTCAGGCAGGCATATAACCTTTGAACATGCCTGTAAATGCACATTGTTGCTTTATACAATGTGGAGGGGAGTAATGGGATAGGAGCAAGGATGCGCTGAAGCTGAAGTGTCTCTTTATTAGCATTGATGTGTGCTCTTGAAGGCTTCATGGTGTGTGCACATTGTGGACTTCGCACGGGCCAGGGCTGAACATGAGGGCACAATGTCTGTGTTAAAGAGGAGGCATTTCAGTGTCCGGCAGGCAAGTGCTTGATGTTCTCATGTTCAGGTGGTCCACCCCCATATTGAGGTGAGGATAAATGTAGTGCAGGATCCCAAACCAAGCGTGCCGGATGGCAGTGTAATTTGGAATAATGAACCACAGGCGATTGAGTCATCCCTCAATGGGTTCACAGCAGCAGAACCTCATTGGCTGCCTTATTCCAAATGTGAATTATCTGATTCACCATCAATGATACACAGGGTATGTTGTTCCATAGCTTGAGATGGATCTCCTTGTCAGATTGAATTGATACTGCTGTGAGATGACTGAAGATCACGATGTGTAGATGCCGGCATTGGACTGGGGTGAGCACAGTAAGAAGTCTTACAACACCAGGTTAAAGTCCAACAGGGTTGCTTCGAATCACTAGCTTTCGGAGCACTGCTCCTTCCTCAGCTGAAGGAAGAGGTAGGTTCCAGAAACATATATATAGACAAAGTCAAAGATGAAAGGCGATACTTTGAATGCGAGTCTTTGCAGGTAATTAAATCTTTACAGATCCAGAGAGAGGGATATCACAGGTTAAAGAGGTGTGAATTGTCTCAAGCCAGGACATTGGTAGGATTTCGCAAGCCCAGGCCAGGTTGTGGGTGGGGGGAATGTACTGGGACATGAATCCAAGGTCCCGGTTGAGGCAGTACTCATGTGTGCGGAACTTGGCGAGAAGTTTCTGCTCGGCATTTCTGCGTTGTCGCGCGTACTGAATGTTACTGAAGTAGGCAACATTGTGGCAAGTAGTGGGGGTGTGGGGATGACCTTGGCAAGAGGTTCGTCTTCATCAATGACGTGTTGAAGTCTTCAACATGTCATTGATGAAGATGAACATCTTACCAAGGTCATCCCCACACCCCCACTACTTGCCTTCAAACAACCGCACAACCTCAAACAAACCATTGTTTGCAGCAAACTACCCAGCCTTCAGAACAGTGACCACGACGCCACACAGCCCTGCCATGGCAATCTCTGCAAGATGTGCCAGATCATCGACGTGGGTACCACCATTACACATAAGAACACCACCCACCAGGTACGTGGTTATTACTCGTGCGACACGGCCAACGTTGTCTAGCTCATATGCTGCAGGAAAGGATGTCCCGAAGCGCGGTACATTGGCGAGA
Source organism: Scyliorhinus canicula (assembly GCF_902713615.1). NCBI lineage: Eukaryota > Metazoa > Chordata > Chondrichthyes > Carcharhiniformes > Scyliorhinidae > Scyliorhinus > Scyliorhinus canicula. The sequence continues at coordinate 73,429,072 of NC_052155.1, forward strand.
CCATGCAGACGCTGCGATCATCAGGTTATGAGGAGACCACAGGATGCTACATTGCAATATGAAATTTACTATCTCGCCAAAAAGAAGACTAACATAGGCAAGATCTTCAAGAAGCTAGATGTACAGAATCTGGCATACAGACAGAGCTGTGAACAATTCAGGCTCAGACTTGAGCAACGCAAGTGAGAATATTGAAGTCACATGGTCAACCTACAAGTCAGTAATTATGGAAGCTGCCAGTGATGTCCCGGGAACACTAAAAATAAACCATCGAGGCTGGCCCAATGAAAATGATGATCAAATTGAGGAACTGTTACAGGAGGAAAATGCAGCATGGCTGGGAAACAGATACATCTGACTTGTATTTTAACTGAGGGGTGGAAACCAGGTCAAGGTTTTTCCACCAAGACCACCTTGCAGGAGGAGTAAATGAAGACACAATAGGCCTAAAAGGTAAGTATCTTTATTTATTTTTGCTTTCCTCTTGGGCTAAGGGGAGACCCAGCAACCCTACCTACCTACCCTGTTCCCTGCCCCACCACCCCCACATTCAAGATACCCGAGAATCGCAGTCCATTCTTTCAGTCCCCAACAATGGCCTCCTGCCATTGAGTTGATCCTGCAGCCAGTTTCAGGCAAGAAATCGGACAGAGGTTTGCAGATAATAGTTTGCTACCTACCTCAAGCCCCATTTGTTTATTTACATAGAATTTACAGTGCAGAAGGAGGCCATTCGGCCCATCGAGTCTGCACCAGCTCTTGGAAAGAGCACCCTACCCAAGGTCAACACCTCCACCCTATCCCCATAACCCAGTAACCCCACCTAACACTCAGGGCAATATTGGACACTAAGGGCAATTTATCATGGCCAATGCATCTAACCTGCACATCTTTGGACTGTGGGGGGAAACCGGAGCACCCGGAGGAAACCCACGCACACACGGGGAGGATGTGCAGACTGCACGTGTGAGCGAAACTATTTTGCCATTCGAAAGGGAGAGGGATTTTAAACCCAAAGTGGACTGATTGTGAAATGAAATGAAAATGGCTTATTGTTACAAGTAGACTTCAAATTAAGTTACTGTGAAAAGCCCCTAGTCGCCACATTCCAGCGCCTGTTCAGGGAGGATTGTAGGTTGAAAGGTAAAAATAGTAAAATTTCCACATCTTTTCCCAACACTAGTTTTAGTGTGAGTGAGTTACCTGTTTGCCGGAGGCAGATTGATCATTCTAACATACTGTGGTGAATTTGAGGAGTTTTTAACAGGGATTTCAATTTAACACCTTCCAACATGGGTTTCCTGGTGAAATTTGCCACTCAAATGAAGGTGAGATTAAGCAGCACCACATGGATATATTTGTATTTGCACTGAGAAATTAAAGTCGAGGTTTATTGCATATAGCTCTTTCTCAGTTCTCTCTGGCAAACATTTTTCTGAGAGTTGTGATGTTTTGTGTTATGCAGGTGGTCGGCATTAATTGGAGATTCACTTGTGCCCCTAGAAAAGGGAACAGTGGGAGACTCCCTCTGCAGGAGCCTTCCCTTTGTCCATCAGGGATATGACATGGAGGGTGTTAAGGAAATCCCATGCAATAGAGTATTAAGTTGATTCACAGCCTCCCAGGCTGCCTGTATTTTCTGTAGCCTGGTGGAGTCTATGTTTCCTATTTACGTAGTGTATGTGCGAGGCTGCAGCACCTCTTTCATAATCTGAAGGGGCTGCTCCCCGATTTCTAGTTGCGTTTCAACCCCACATTTCTGATCTCCCCCCTCCCCCCTCCACCCTCTCACTGGCCATGGAGGGAAGCAGGCAGATCAATGGACTCCTTTGTTGGACTGGTCCTGGGGTTCACCAAAGTGGCCATTAACAAGTCCAGACAACGGGCATTCGAGGCGGTCACTCGGCCAGACTCCTTTCTGTGGCTGCATCCATCCCAGTTATCCCTGATAAGGGAGCATGCTTTGTAAACTAGTACACTTCAGGCCTTTCATGACTGGCAGGGTTGGTGAGGTGGAGGGACTGGAGTGCATCATGCAACTCCAAGAATATCATTTTAATTGAATTTTTAAGTTTCTTCTTGGGCTAGGGGGAGACCCAGAAACCCCACCTACCTACCCTCTTCCCTGCCCCACCACCCCCACGTTCAAGATTCCTGAGAATCGCGGTCCATTCTTTCAGTCGCCAACACTGGCCTCCTGCCATCGTGAGTTGATCCTGCAGCCAGTTTCAGACAAGAAATCAGACAGAAGTTTGCAGATAATAGTTTGCTACCTACCTCAAGCCCTATTTGTTTATTACCCACTCCAATTCAAGATCCGTATCTGTGAGCGAAACGTTTTGTGTTTCGAAAGGGAGAGGGATTGATTGTAGGCTGATTGTAGGAAACTTAGGAAACTTTTTATTTTTGTCATGTCCCTTTCAAGTGGGGTAATCCATGATGTGCAAGGTAGGTGGACTGGCCAAGCTGAATTGCCCCTTAATTGGAAAAAGAAAGAATAGAGCACTTTAAATTTGGGGAAAACGGAGCAATTAATTGGTAATATGTTCTACAAAATAGGTACAAAAAGGAACAAATACGGGCAGCACGGTGGCACAGTGGTTAGCATTGTTGCCTACGGCGCTGAGGACCCGGGTTCGAATCCCGGCCCTGGGTCACTGTCCGTGTGGAGTTTGCACATTCTCCCCGTGTCTGCGTGGGTTTCGCCCCCACAACCCAAAAGATGTGCAGGATAGGTGGATTGGCCACACTAAATTGCCCCTTAATTGGAAAAAATAATTGGGTACGCTAAATTTATAAAAAAAAAAAAAAAAGGAACAAATTGAAACTCTGGTGGTTTGGTTCGGAGGGAGATGTTTGTCACATATATCTGTGAAAATGGAACCCTATAAAAGTAAATAAAGATTGGCTCCACTTTGATCCTTCACAACCAAACTTTCTGAAATTTTTAAGTGAGACACATTGAATAAATTTGGAAGATTGCAAAAATATTCAGGACCGGGGCCACCATAGGCACTTTCAATTGGAATTCAGATTAGCAGGGTAATAACCATTCACAGCGGCAAGGTCATTAATGAGGTGCATAAGAGAATGGAGAACCGCAGAGAGGAGAATCACATTTTCTTGACCACGTTCATCATCTGAGGTGTTTGACAGGTTTATGGTGGCTACGAAGGTGCCAAAAGGTCCTGCAAATACAACAGGAGAAGTGTAATGACCATGACTTGCATGTGAATTGGATTGTAGTGAGGGAGAGTTGTGTATCATCAGCCTTACACTCTTGTCCTGATCTGTTTTGGTCTAGTGACAAGACTAGTCTAGGTGGCTGGAGATGGATCCAGCTGCAATGGGTGTTCCACAGCATGATGCTGACCTACTTTCAAGACCATTGGACTTTAGATTGGTCCCATTTTCCGAGCCTGCCGAATCAGTCCTTGCATGCCAGGATAGATAAATCCCTAAGTCACCGACGGTTGGAGACCCAATGGTTGCCTTCACCTCCTTTGGCCTGCCTGTCGAAGCAGTTTACCGAGGACATTGGCCACTCTCACATGTTAACTACTTGGAGTCATAGTCGAGAGCTGGGTAAGGACCAATGTAGGAATGAGCAACTCCAAAGAGTGTAGCTAGCTGACCTGTGAGCAGTACTACCTTTCTCTTCCATCCCCAATAAAATAAAAAATGGCAGAGTGAAGAACATCAGAGAGGAAAACAACAGTAGTGTTGAGGGTGCAGAAGATATTAACCACATGAGGCAGTGTACAGACAGAGACTCAACTTCCTTGACTGTTCTGAAGAAATGTCCCTCCGTCTCGGATAGACATGACACGTGCAGTATCCTTCAAGAAGACGTGCATGGGGCAGCACGGTGGCGCAGTGGTTAGCATTGCTGCCTCACGGCGCCGAGGTCCCAGGTTTGATCCCGGCTCTGGGTCACTGTCCGTGTCGAGTTTGCACATTCTCCCCGTGTTTGCGTGGGTTTTGCCCCCACAACCTAAAGATGTGCAGGTTAGGTGGATTGGCCACGGTAAATTCCCCCTTAATTGGAAAAAATGAATTGGGTACTCTAAATTTTTTTTTTTTAAAAAGAAGACATGCATGCCCCTTGCTGAACGTGGTGGCAAATCATTGCCCGTCGGTGTGAATGTTACCACTGCCTTCAATACCTTTGTTTCTGGCTCCTGGTGTCAGCCATAGTGGACATCTTGGGGTTCTCACACGATGAGCTGTTTGTCACAGAGTTGAAGTATCAACCATGGTTCCGTCGCTACTGCTCGTGCCTCTGAATCAGGTTGTGGGTTCAAGTCTCACTCAAAGACCTGAGCATGAAAATCTAGGCTGACACTCCAGTGTAGAAGGGAGTGTGTCCAGCACTATCATAGGTGCCATCTTTCAGGTGAGATGTCCTGTCTGAGGTCCTGCCTGCCCTCACGGATGAAAAACAAAAGAAAGGGATATGAAACGGGTGTAGGAAATCAGTAATCTTACCAACCAAAGTACCCAAGCTTGTAGCTTTGTTTCCTATCCTTTCATGAGATGTGTGTCACTGGCTATGCCAGCATTTGTTGCCCATCCCCAGTTGCCCATGAGATGTTGGTGGTCAGACATCGTCCTGAACTGCTGCAGTCTATCTGGTGTAGGTACACACAGTGCTGCTAGGAAGGAATTCCAGGTTTTTCAACCAGTAAAGCAAGAGCAATTACAGTTTCGATTCAGGGTGATGTGTCGTTGGGAGGGGAACTTGCAGGTGGTGCTGTTCACATTTCTCTCCTAGATGGTAGAGGTAATGGGTTTGAAAGATGCTGTCAAAGGAGATTTTGTGAGGTGTTGCAGTGCATCTTGTCGATGGTACAAACTGCTACCACTATGATTCAGTGGTGCAGGGAGTGAATAGTTAAGATAGTGGATAGGCAGCAATCAAGGGCTTTGTCCGAGATGGTGTTGAGCTTCTTGTATTGTTGTAGCTACGCTCATCCAGAGAAGTGGAGAGCATTCAAAAACACTCCTGATCTGTGCCTTGCAGATGGTGGACAGACTTTGGGGAGTCAGGAAGCGAGTTACTCGCCGCAGAATTCACAACCTCTGACCAGTTCAGTCGAGCATGAAATAGTGTGTGATGAAGTAGTGTGTCAGAGTTATTTACAATTCTGTCACCAGGCATCAGTGAGTCATCACTTTTCCTGTTTATTGAACCAATTACATTGTATTCGAGGTCAGGGCAGAATTCTGCTGCTCAACTACCATCGTCTTTATAACAGCAGCAGGTGTCTTCTTCCTGACTGCAGCCATCAGTCATTCAATGGAAGCAGCACCGAAGGGACTTGACAGAGTAGACACTGAGAGGCTGTCTTTCCCTGCTGTGAAACCAAGTACACAGGGCCACCGTCTCAGGGAAGTAAGGAAAAGCCTCTCCACTCAAATAGTTGTGAATCTTTGGAATTATCTACCCCCGATGACTGACTGACTCTCACACACACTCCCTGTCTCTCTCTCTCTCTCGGCCTTTGAGGGCATCAAAGGGTGAGGAGTGAGCAGGAATGTGGAATTGAGGCAGAAGAGCAACAGTGATCACATTGAATAGCAGAACAGGTTTTACAGAGTTTTACAGCTCCACCCTATCCCCATTACCCAGTAACCCCATCCACACTAAGGGCAATTTTGGACACTAATTACCTTGGTGCTGGACTTGATCTCCAAATTTCAGCTTTCCATTGGCCGTTTAAATAGTCGACTTGGCATGGCACTTAGCACAGTGGTTAGCACAGCTGCCTACGGTGCTGAGGGCCCGGGTTCGAATCCCGGCCCTGGGTCCAGTGCCAGAAATGCTCAGTTCCACATTTAGCAACGTTCTTGAGTAAGTGCTATGAACATCTTCCATTCCTTTGATGCCCTGAGTCTATGGTAGACAGTAATTGCCAAGATGTATGCCTGTGGATTTTCTTTTTTTTTAATAATTTAGAGTACCCAATTATTTTTTTCCAATTAAGGGGTAATTTAGCGTGGCCAATCCACCTACCCTGCACATCTTTGGGTTGTGAGAGTGAAACCCACGCAAACACAGGGAGAATGTGCAAACTCCACACGGGCCTGTAGATTTTCTAGACTAATATTTTGAAGAAAGCGACTGTCCAATAGCTAAGAAGGTTTGTCCCAAGGTCTGTGCCAACCAGGAAGGACTTCAGTCGGCGACTCTGTGTTGTCAGTTGTTCTCCAGCTGAGGCTGTGGTACAGGAGCACCATTTGGCCTCAGTATCTTTGAGTTAGGGAGGATTGCTGATTTTTGTTCAGCAGCTCTTGCTTATTTATGGTGTTGGGTGAAGATAGGATCAGGTGGAAAACAGTGATGTCCTGAGAATTTGCTTATACAGATTTGGAATCAAAACTTAGTTTAACTCTCCAGAATTTAACATAAGCAAGGTAGTTCAACTGTTTCTTTAACAGAAAATGTAATTGGTTTCAGGTTCTCTGAAAATTAGTATTATAACAGTTTCTCCAATTTTGCATAAATGCTTTTTAACAACATTTATTCGCTCAGCTGAGTACATGTTTTCTTATTTCTGTGACACAGAAGGCTTATTTTCATCTGACATTGACTTAGCTATTGAATTAGAATCTTGTTATGTAGTGTACAGCTCACAGTAAATCACTTCCTCCTCCTGTTGCTTTACTTTAGTTTTGGGGAAAATCCGAAGTGCAATTGGAAGTGCTCAGCTCTTAATGTCCCAGAAGTTCCAACAATTCAGTGGACTATGTGAAGAAAACATGGTATGTGAATATTGTCTTAATCTGCATTCCATTGCTCATGTTCTGGCCAAATTACTGTAACCATGACAGCATTGATTCGCCCTAACAGTGACTGACCTGAATCGTTTAATCTCCAATTAGATTTTTTAAACTAGTGTAACAAAACCCATCAAAACAAAGATCTAACCGGAAAAATGCATACATGTATGTATCTGTGCGTGCATTCTTAGAAAACAAAATTGGTGCCAAGCTTACACATTCTTTTCCTGCTGTGCACAGAACCCGAATGCTTGTCCTCGACTAACCTCCCAAGACTTGGCAGGATTTTGGGACATGTTGCAGTTGTCTATTGAAAATGTCAGTATGAAATTTGATGAGCTGCATCAACTGAAGGCGAACGATTGGAAGCAGGTGGAACTTCCTGAAAAGAAGGTACCAAGGATGTTCCAGATAAACCAACACAAAAAATGCATTTCTGCGATCTGCAGTGTTGTTGAGTTATTTCTTTAGTGCCTTTGTGGCTTCACAGACTCCTGTAGATGTCGGTGCTTAGAATTGGTAAGACACAAGGACTGGATGGGATACACATACTAAGGGAAATGGGAGTTGAAATTATAGAGGCAGTGGCCTCCAACCTTCCTCAGGGGTGATGCCAGAGGATTGGAGAATTGCAAATATTCAACCCTTGTTCAAAAAGGGTGTACAAATAAGCCCAGCAACTCCAGGCCAGTCAGTTTAACCTTGGTGGTGGGGAAGCTTCTGCAAACAATAATTCAGGACAAAATTAATTGTTTCATCCCACAGTCCAAAGATGTGCAGGGTACATGGATCGGCCATGCTAAATTTCCGCTTAGTGTTAGTGCAGTTACGGGGATAGGGTGGGAGATTGGGCCGAGGTAGTAGGGTGCTCTTTGGAGGGTCGGTGCAAACTCGATGGGCCAAATGGCGGCCTCCTGTGCTGCAGGCATTCTATGGTAATGTGGAAGTTCAATAGGACATGTACAGGTTGGTGGAATGGGTGGACATGGGCAGATGAAACTCAATGCAGAGAATCGGTAGGAAGAATACAAGAGAGACAGTAGAAAATAAAGGGTACAAATCTACATGACTTATGACTTAGGGCCTCACGGTAGCATGGTGGTTAGCATCAATGCTTCACAGCTCCAGGGTCCCAGGTTCGATTCCCGGCTGGGTCACTGTCTGTGTGGAGTCTGCACGTCCTCCCCGTGTGTGCGTGGGTTTCCTCCGGGTGCTCCGGTTTCCTCCCACAGTCCAAAGATGTGCAGGTTAGGTGGATTGGCCATGCTAAATTGCCCGTAGTGTAAGGTTAATGGGGGGATTGTTGGGTTACGGGTATACGGGTTACATGGGTTTAAGTAGGGTGATCATTGCTCGGCACAACATCGAGGGCCGAAGGGCCTGTTCTGTGCTGTACTGTTCTATGTTCTATGTTCTATGTGTAAACGTCACTAAAGATGCAAGACTGGTAGAGAGAGCAGTTAATAAAGCATACAGCATCCTAGATATTATTAAAATGGGCATAGAGTCTAAAAGCAAGGATGTTATGTGGAACTTGTATAGAACAGTGTTTTTCAAACATTTTTTTCCCAGGACCCACTTTTGCCAACTGGCCAACCTTCGCGACCCATGCCAGCTTACCTTCAAAATCCACATCATGTTCGCTTCCCCAGTCTTCCCTGGGCAACATTGGGACACTAAAGTGTTGTTGCCCCAAACAAGGGAGAGAAAGAAAACCATCTAGTTTTCCTGTTCTTAATTACTACCTAGTAGCCCCTGGTGTGTTGCTCCCGTGCTTTAACAGTTTGGTAGGTTAATCAAGTGCCACCTTAAACATCATCCGCGCCCGGCTTTATCACATTTCCGGACAGAAATGCTGAGCGCAAATTAGGGTAGGATTTTAAGATCTGAGCCCCATTCTGTTCTCACCTACAGTGGTTAACACACAATCACATCGCCTGAGTTGCATTCTCTCCAGCATGATCTTCCTGACAAATGTACGTCAATCAGCACCTATGTCCCCAAAACCAATTACAGTGCACAGAAATTACTTCTTTAAAATAATTAAAGGAGCAATATTGATAAACATGAATCTGGTGCAATAAGCCAGAATTTCTAACTGTCAAATCTATGTTCATTGTAATTGTTTCAGGAGAACACAATTGACATTTTAGGTAGGATTTTCCCTGCAGGCTTCCGAATGCTGCTGTTGGGAAATTGCGTTAGCGGCTGATGGGCGTAACAAGCAGCAATTCGATCCTGCCTCCGTGCCCCTTCTGACACCCACCCACCCCCGGGTCTCGACCTGCACTTTGAAAACTCCTGGTATAGAACACCAAATCAACCTCAACTCTGGGCTCCACACTTCGGGAAGGATGTGAAGGCATTAAAACGATTGTAGAAAAGATTTGCGAGAATGGTCCCAGGAATGACTGGGCCTGGGTAGAGTGCTCTTTCAGAGGGTCGGTGCAGACGCGGTGGGCCATGTGGTCTCTTTCTGCAATGTAGGGTCTCCATGGACTACATCTGAAAATGGCTACCTGGAGAAGGTGGGGGAGTAGCAGTTGCACCCATTGAGAACCGCCGCCTCCCATTGAGAACCGGCGGGATGAATGGCCTGCTTCTGTGCTGAATCTGTGATTCAGAATAGGATGAAATTCAGATGTGTTCTACAATCAGCATGCAATCCGCTCAGCTAGATTGCTACATTTGCGACAAAAATGTATTTTCTGGTGTTCTTCATCGAATGCTGGGGCCTAAGGAATGGCCACCAACTAAATGTTTTTTTAAAAATTACAAAAATGTCATTCCTTTCCTCTGAGTCCACACTGCACATGATGGCCCTCTGACCTCACCAGCCCCGTTTTGTTCCACCCCTCCACTCCTGAAACTTACTTTCAGGATGTTGCCAGTGAGTAATATGGCAAAATACTGAAGATCAACATTCTGTGCCCAAAGGATTTTAAAAATGTATCTGACCCAACATTGGCTTGTCATTCATCAGGTATTTCCAGTGCTGTTAAAACAAGTGTTAGGCTTGTTACACTTGTAAATGTGTCAAACATCTGTTTCAGGCCGCTTGTTAAAAATTGAAGTGTAGAGTGGAGGAGGCAGTGCAAAGTCCTTATGTGCAATTTTATCACCTTGTGCTAGACTTCTGTTCTGCTTTCTTTTCAGGCCTATCTAATTCTACCATACGTAAAGTTAATTTTGTTAATCAATTCATGCGATCTGTGTATTGCTAACAAGGACAGCATTACCCATCCCTAACTGTCCATGAAATGGTGTTGCTGAGCCACCTTTGTGAACTGTTGCTGTCGCAGTCCATGGGCAGCACAGTGGTTAGCACAGTTGCTTCACAGCTCCAGGGTCTAGGGTTTGATTCCTGTCTTGGGTCACTGTCTGTGCGGAGTCTGCACATTCTCCCCATGTCTGCATGGGTTTCCTCCGGGTGCTCTAGTTTCCTCCCACAGTCCAAATATGTGCGTGTGAAATGGATTGGCCATGATAAATTGCCCTTAGTGTCCAAAAAGGTTTAGTGGGGTTCCGGGGATAGGGTGGAGGTGTGGTTGCTCTTTCCAAGGGTCGGTGCAGACTCCATGGGCCGAATGGCCTCCTTCTGTACTGTAAATTCTACGTCTATGTCTATGTGGTGAAGGTTCTTCAAAAATGTTATTAAGTTGGGACTTCTAGGATTTTGACCCAGTAACAATGAAAAAACTGCAATATTCCTCCAGTCAGGATGGTATGTGACTTGGAGGAGAAGGTCAGGCCATGATTAAATCAGCCATATTCTTACTGAATGGTGGAGAGGGCTTGAGGAACCGAATGGCTTGCTCTTGTTTCTTTTATGTTTGCTTGCTCATGATGCCATGAGACTTCATAGGGTCCAGGTCCAATGTTCAGAACTTCAAGGACTAATTCCACTGTCTACCATTGTGTCGGCATCATCTCTGGTGGGTCTGTACAGTTCATATGTCCTGTTCCATCTGGAAGGCAGAGATTTTTAAAATATATATAAATTTAGAGTACCCAATTCATTTTCTTTCCAATTGAGGGGTAATTTAGCGTGGCCAATCCACCTAGCCTGCATATCTTTGGGTTGTGGGGGCGAAACCCATGCAAACATGGGGAGAATGTGCAAACTCTACACGGACAGTGATGCAGAGCCGGGATCGAACCTGGGACCTCAGGACCATGAGGCATCAGAGCTAACCCACTGCGCCACCGTGCTGATCCCAGATCCAGAGATTATAATGGAGGAGTGTGAGATGTGATATAATTTTGTAAGACTACTTCAAACTCTTATTTGGCTATACTTTGAGTCAGCTCTCCCAACTTCGGCACAACGTCCCAATGTTAATGGGAAGAACTATGCAGAGTCATCTGGGTTGGGTCGGCCTTTGACATTTTAAAAAATGTATTTGTTCACAGGATGTGCGAATCGCTGGCTAGGCCGCAATTTATTGCCCAACTCTAATTGCCCTTGAGAAGAGGTGTTGAGCTGCCTTCGTGAACTGCTGCAGTCCAAGTGGTGTAGGTACACCCACAATGCTGTTAGGAAGGGAGTTCCATGATTTTGACCCAGTAACAATGAAGGAACGGTGATATAGTTCCAAGACTGGGTGGCGTGTGGCTTGGGTGATTTTGTAAGTTGTGTTCCCATGCATTGGCTGCCCTGGTCCTTCTAAGTGGCAGAGATTTTGAGCTTGGAAGGTACTGTCAAAGGAGCCTTTGTGAGTTGCTGTAGTGCATCATGTTGATAGTACAAACTGCTTCCACTGTGTTGGTGGTGGAGGGAGCGAATGTTTCAGCTGGTGGATGGAATTCCAGTGGAGAATATTCTGTTGTGCCTTGTAGATGGTGGACAAACTTTGGGGAGTCGGGAGGTGAGTTGGTCGTCTCATGGTTTCAAGCCTCTGACCTGCACATATAGCGACAACATTTATATTGCTAGTTTAGTTTAGTTTCTGATCAATGTTAGCCCCCAGGATGTTGATTCAGTGATGGTAATGCCATCCAACATCATGGGAAGGTGGTTGGATTCTCTCTTGTTGACAATGGTCAATGCATGGCACTTGTGTGTCATGAATGTTACTAAGACCTTATCAGCCCAAGCCTGAATATTGTCCAGGTGTTACTGTATATGAACATGGACTGCTTATGAATTCAATGCCTAGGCTGAAGATGAATGATTTATTCTTATTATTCTTCATTGTAGCGAATTACCTATGCCTATGCAGAATGTGCAGCTGGTTGGGACTGAACTAGCCTGACTCTGTTCTCATCTACTTTCAGGCAGCACGGTAGCATGGTGGTTAGCATAAATGCTTCACAGCTCCAGGGTCCCAGGTTCGATTCCCGGCTGGGTCACTGTCTGTGCGGAGTCTGCACGTCCTCCCCGTGTGTGCGTGGGTTTCCTCCGGGTGCTCCGGTTTCCTCCCACAGTCCAAAGATGTGCGGGTTAGGTGGATTGGCCAGGCTAAATTGCCCTTAGTGTCCGAAAAAATAAGGTTAATGGGGGTTGTTGGGTTACTAGTATAGGGTGGATACGTGGGCTTGAGTAGGGTGATCATTGCTCGGCACAACATCGAGGGCCGAAGGGCCTGTTCTGTGCTGTACTGTTCTAAACTACCTAATCATAACCAGAGAATTATCTGCAATTACTTCTCTTCCTGCTTTCCACCCACTTGTATCTGATGTCACCCTCCCCCCCCCCCCCAACCACCCCCACCACACCACCACCAAACATCCATCCTTGCCCCCCTCCTATTTCTCAACCACGTACCGCCCCTCAGCAACATCAACTGAAAGCATTGTCATAGAACTTACAGTGCAGAAGGAGGCCACTCGGCCCATCGAGTCTGCACCGGCTCTTGGAAAGAGCACCGTACCCGAGGTTAACACCTCCACCCTATCCCCATAACCCAGTAACCCCACCCAACACTAAGGGCAATTTTGGACACTCAGGGCAATTTAGCATGGCCAATCCACCTACCCTGCACATCTTTGGACTGTGGGAGGAAACCGGAGCACCCGGAGGAAACCCACGCAGACATGGGGAGGATGTGCAGACTCTGCACAGACAGTGACCCAAGCCGGAAGCGAACCTGGGACCCTGGAGCTGTGAAGCAATTGTGCTATCCACAATGCTACCGTGCTGCCCTTCATCAAAGGGCTCGTCCGGGATTTGAACCCGGGACCTCTCACATTTTCCTGCGGCACAACCCCCGAAGTGAGAATCTTACCCCTAGACCAACGAGACTTGTGTTACCTTTCACACGTACGCTGACGACACCCAGCTCTACCACGCCACCAACACTTTCAATTCCACCACTGTTCTAAATGTCAGACTGCTTATCCAACATCCAGTACTGAAGGAGCAGAAATTTCCGGAGGAACACCCGGAGGAAATCCACGCAGGCACATGGAGAACGTGCAGACTCCGCCCAGCCAGTAACCCCAGCCTGAATCCAACCTGAGATCCTGGCGCTGTGAAGCAACAGTGCTCGCCATTGTGCTACCGTGCACTGAGTCCTATTCACCCATCACTCCTGTGCCCACTGACCTACATTGACTTCCAATTATGCAATGGCTTGATCTTAAAATTCTCATCCTTGTTTTCAATCCACCGTGGCCTTGGCCAAACTATCTCTGTAATCTCCTGCATGCAAAACTCTGCTAAATATCTGCATTCCTCTAATTCTGGCCTTTTGAAAGTTCCCTGTTTAAATCACTGCACCATTAATGATTGTGCCCACAGCTGCCTAGACACGCCCCCCCCCCCCCCCCCACCACCCAAAAACACTGGAATTCTTCACTGAACATTTTTGCTGTTGTATCTCTCTGTCCACCTTTAAAATGCTCCTTAAAACAACCTCTTTGAGCATGCTTTTGATCATCTACCATAGTATCTATTTATGTGGCTTGAAGTCAGGTTTTGCCTATAATGCTTCTGTGAAGAGTTGTGCAACATTTTATTCTGCTCATGACACCACATAAAAACAAGTTGTTATCAGATTGACACAACTGCATGTGGTTAGCACTGCTGCCATATAGCGCCAAGGACCCAGGTTTGATCCCATCTCTGGGACACTGTCCGTGTGGAATTTGCACATTCTCCCTGTGTTTGCGTGGATTTCGCCCCCAGAACCCAAAGATGTGCAGGGTAGGTGCACGACGGTAACATCCACCCCCCAACTCCCCATGCGACTCCAGCCCCCTCAACCCCCCAACCCCTCCCTCACATCCCCTCTCACACCACTGTAACCCACACATGTGGCTAACGATGCTCTCTCGCTGTTTCCCCTCAGGAAAAGCTCTCCCATAATCATTGGAAGAGGGCCCAGACTGGTGGAGGGGTGCCGGACTTAAGAACCTTCACCTCCTTCGAGGAGCAGGCACTGGAGGTGACTGACGTGGCCGAGAACACATCGGTCAGTCACCCAGAGGTTGGCGGATGCCGCAGAGGTGACGAACCACCGGGCTCCACCCGGAGAACCTGTCAAACATGATTGGTTATTGCCTTACTGACTCACCCATCCCTCCCGCTGATCACATGTCCATTCTCCCGCAGGTCCTCCAGCCGACGTCGCCAGCCCATCCCAGGCGGCCCCCCTCACCTGACTCCGAGGAGAACACCTCGGAGGAGAACTCTGAGGAATGCAACCATAGTCGTGGCACAGCTGTCATCCGCACCCTTCACCAGTGCAGATACACGCACCTTGGTGGGGCACGTTAGTAGACAGGCTTCTGGAGCAGATTCTGGTGAGCACCACACTGCTGATGTTGCACATCAGGTGGAGGCAGGAACTCCCAGGCAAGACAGCAGTTGGAGGTTTGCTGGATCTCAGGACCTAGCTGGGTCCCAGCCTGATACTGAGCCATGGTACAGAGTTACCCAGAGCTGATGGAGACAAATGCCCAACCTGGGCATTTAGAGGGAGATGTCACTGTCACTCCAGCAGATCCATAGCCGCTTGGAGGAGTCTCAGAGGCTAGGGGCGCAGGAGATGGCGCGGGCAATGAGTGGCAACTGCAGTGGAGAGTCTGGTACATGAAGTGAGCACCATGACTGAATATCCAAGGCTTTGCACAGTCAGTAACGGCCAAGGCTGAGGGTTTCGGCCAGATGTCCAACTCGCTGATGGATGTGACCCAGTACCAGGCCGAGCTTGATAAGATTCTGCGGGATATGTCCCGCTCTCAGATGGGCATGGCCAAGGCTCTGCGAAGCTTGTCCCAATTGCAAGTGGGCATGGCTGAGGCACTGCAGAGCCGGGGCTCGAACCAGCTGCCCCTCTCTCCTACGGTGGACCCCAGAGTCCTCAGGGCATCAGTCGGAAGAAGGGGGTGCAAGGTGCCACGCTGGACCCTTCACATGGACTGGAGATGTTGGCCAGCAGCTCCCCTGAGTTCCAAACTTCCGATGAGGCCGCATCTCGCAGTTAGCACATGGGACAAGGCGGCATGACTGTGTATATGCCACAGACCAGTGAGCCAGGGACCTCCAGCTCCAGAGCCCCCAGGGGACGCCCGCCAAGGGCATAGAAGGCCATGGAACGAGGTAATCAGCTGGTTGCCTCCACCTCTGATGTGCATCCCGGGGAAACAATAAAACGTAGTGGTTGAGCTAGAAGGGCCAAGCACGTTGAGTATCACTGAGGGCACCGGGGAGAGGGGATAGGTAGGGAGTGGGGGATGCGGCACCATCGGGTGTGAAGTTTGTACAACACATTAAGCATCTTTTTGCAAAACCATTATGGTGTCATTGTCCTTACTTCCGCAATGCATACTGAACCCTAGACCCTTTGCCCACCTCTTCAGGCATCCTCCCCCATCCCCCCGTGACAGCCCAGCCCTGTGGAGGGTCCCCCACCGAGCACTGGGATGGAAAGCCCAGCACCCCTCGGGCACTTTGCCTGTGAGCAAAGATGGTTACTTACCTCCTCGGATTCCCACTGATGCCCTTCTGCCAGGTTCACGTTTTTCAAAAGGAGTACTAATTGGTGGAGTTTGCATATTCTCCCCCTGTTTGTGTGAGTTTTGCCCCCACAACCCAAAGATGTGCAGGGTAGGTGGATTGGCCACGCTAAATTGCCACCCCCCCCCACCCCCCCCCCCCCCCCCCCCCCCCCCCCCCCTTAATTGGAAGAAATTGAATGGGTACTCTGAATTTATTTGAAAAAGGAGAGCTAATTTTGGGGGCACCACGGTAGCATAAATGCTTCACAGCTCCAGGGTCCCAGGTTCGATTCCCGGCTGGGTCACTGTCTGTGCGGAGTCTGCACGTCCTCCCCGTGTGTGCGTGGGTTTCCTCCGGGTGCTCCGGTTTCCTCCCACAGTCCAAAGATGTGCGGGTTAGGTGGATTGGCCATGCTAAATTGCCCGTAGTGTCCTAAAAAAATTAAGGTTAAGGGGGGGGTTGTTGGGTTACGGGTATAGGGTGGATACGTGGGTTTGAGTAGGGTGATCATTGCTCGGCACAACATCGCGAGCCGAAGGGCCTGTTCTGTGCTGTACTGTTCTATGTTCTATGTAATTGGCACCAGCTTGAACACTTGCTGGGGAATCCGCTGAATGACGGGTGGCCGTTGGATGTGGGACCACTCTCAATAATTGGATGGAAATGGGGTTTAAGTGCTGATAATTGGTTTCTCGCCACACTATGACCGAAATTGCGATTTCACTTATGGGAGCGGGCCGGTTGCATCGCAAACTGTTTGGCGTCTGCCGCGGATCTCTCCCGCTATTCACCGGCCTCGTTATGCTTGAGCAAGAGCGCATCGAGGCCGGAGAATCGCGCACAGAGTTTTCGATGATCTTATGTTCTCAAAGTGCGTTGGAATAGTCAAGTCTGGTAACAAAGCCACGGGTGGGACACAGGTAACCTAGATAGTTGGAATTTTACCACAATCTTTGAGCTTCATGTCAGCATTATTACTGATACTAGATTTTTATTCCCGATTTATTTGTCTGCACAATCTATCATACTGCGACAGCTCTCATTCTGCATCCCATTACAACAAAAATAGCAATTGTCCCTTACGCCATATTTCTACACTTTGTTGTGATTTCCCTTTTGACCCTCTGCTTTTAACAAACTTTTTAAAAATAAATTTAGTGTACCCAATTCATTTTTCTCCAATTAAGGGGCAATTTAGCGTGTTTAGTCCAGCTATCTTGCACATCTTTGGGTTGTGGAGGCAAAACCCACGCAAACACGGGGAGGATGTGCAAACTCCACACACAGTGACCCAGAGCTGGGATCGAACCTGGGACCTCGGCACCGTGAGGCAGCAGGGCTAACCCACTGCGCCACCGTGCTGTCCTACTTTTAACAAACTTTAACCTCCCTCCTGACCCTCTTCCTTTTCCTTATTCCCTTCCACTATGCTCCCCCTCCCCATTCAGTATCTACTTCTCTGTGAAGTGTTAATCTGAGGCAACTGTGATGTGGAGATGCCGGCGTTGGACTGGGGTGAGCACAGTAAGAAGTCTTACAACACCAGGTTAAAGTCCAACAGGTTTGTTTCAAACACGAGCTTTCGGAGCACGGCTCCTTCTTCAGGTGAATGGAAAGGCTTGTTCCAGAAATGTTTATATAGACACAGTCAGAGATGCCCCGGAATGCGAGCACCTGCAGGCAATCAAATCATCAAAGATGCAGAGAGAGAGGTAACTCCAGGTTAAAGAGGTGTGAATTGTCCCAAGCCAGTTCAGTCGGTAGGCCTCTGCAAGTCCAGGCTTGTTGGTGGGGGCCGAATGTAATGCGACATGAATCCCAGATCCCGGTTGAGTCCGCATTCATGCGTGCGGAACTTAGCTATAAGTTTTTGCTCAGCAATTTTGCGTTGTCGCGTCTCCTGAAGGCCTCCTTGTAGAATGCTGACCCGGAGATCAGAGGCTGAATGTCCTTGACTGCTGAAGTGTTCCCCAACTGGAAGGGAACAGTCCTGCCTGTTGATAGTCGCACGATGCCCGTTTATTCGTTGTCGCAGTGTCTGCATGGTCTCGCCAATGTACCACGCTTCGGGACATCCTTTCCTGCAGCGTATGAGGTAGACTACATTGGTCGAGTCGCACGAGTATGCGCCGCGTACCTGGTGGGTGGTGTTTCCACGTGTAATGGTGGTGTCCATGTCGATGATCTGGCATGTCTTGCAGAGATTACTCTGGCAGGGTTTTGTGGTGTTGTGGTTGCTGTTCTGAAGGCTGGGTAATTTGCTGCAAACAATGGTTTGTTTGAGGTTGCGCGGTTGTTTGAAGGCCAGTAGTGGGGGTGTGGGGATGACCTTGGCAAGATGTCCATCCTCGCTGATGATGTGTTGGAGGCTGCGAAGAAGATGTCGTAGTTTCTCCGCCCCAGGAAAGTACTGGACGACGAAGGGTACTCTGTCAGTGGTGTCCCGTGTTTGTCTTCTGAGGAGGTCGGTGCGGTTTTTTGCTGTGGCGCGGTGGAACTGTCGATCAATGAGTCGAGCGCCATATCCCGTTCGTACGAGGGCATCTTTCAGCATCTACAGACACCTACAGATGCTGAAAGATGCCCTCGTACGAACGGGATATGGCGCTCGACTCATTGATCGACAGTTCCACCGCGCCACAGCAAAAAACCGCACCGACCTCCTCAGAAGACAAACACGGGACACCACTGACAGAGTACCCTTCGTCGTCCAGTACTTTCCTGGGGCGGAGAAACTACGACATCTTCTTCGCAGCCTCCAACACATCATCAGCGAGGATGGACATCTTGCCAAGGTCATCCCCACACCCCCACTACTGGCCTTCAAACAACCGCGCAACCTCAAACAAACCATTGTTTGCAGCAAATTACCCAGCCTTCAGAACAGCAACCACAACACCACAAAACCCTGCCAGAGTAATCTCTGCAAGACATGCCAGATCATCGACATGGACACCACCATTACACGTGGAAACACCACCCACCAGGTACGCGGCGCATACTCGTGCGACTCGACCAATGTAGTCTACCTCATACGCTGCAGGAAAGGATGTCCCGAAGCGTGGTACATTGGCGAGACCATGCAGACACTGCGACAACGAATAAACGGGCATCGTGCGACTATCAACAGGCAGGACTGTTCCCTTCCAGTTGGGGAACACTTCAGCAGTCAAGGACATTCAGCCTCTGATCTCCGGGTCAGCATTCTACAAGGAGGCCTTCAGGAGACGCGACAACGCAAAATTGCTGAGCAAAAACTTATAGCTAAGTTCCGCACGCATGAATGCGGACTCAACCGGGATCTGGGATTCATGTCGCATTACATTCGGCCCCCACCAACAAGCCTGGACTTGCAGAGGCCTACCGACTGAACTGGCTTGGGACAATTCACACCTCTTTAACCTGGAGTTACCTCTCTCTCTGCATCTTTGATGATTTGATTGCCTGCAGGTGCTCGCATTCCGGGGCATCTCTGACTGTGTCTATATAAACATTTCTGGAACAAGCCTTTCCATTCACCTGAAGAAGGAGCCGTGCTCCGAAAGCTCGTGTTTGAAACAAACCTGTTGGACTTTAACCTGGTGTTGTAAGACTTCTTACTGAGGCAACTGTGAGTGAGGTAGAAGTATTAACAGTTGTGATATATTGCTTCACAACCTCTGCAACATCAGAAGGACCCCATTCAGAAGTGCCAAAAACTGCAGTGTTCAAACCAGACTTTACCTGGCACAGGAATAACAGATTGAAGGACCTTCATTTCTTTAAAAGAATGCTAATGAATAGTTAGTGATTCACAGGCTTTTTAAAAAACTTAGTTCATTTATAATTTTAGTTTTATGGCTGCCCTACATGTCAAGATCATTGTAGCCTTTCATTGTTAATATTTAAATTATTGTGTTGCCTATAAACGACGGACAAAGACTTTCCTTCTTACAAAGTCAGTTCAGATCCAGGTACTTAATTAAAATAAACTTAAAATAAACTTGTGTACAGAACTCCCAAATTATATATATCTATGTGTGATAATTATAATCAATACATTTATGTAAATTCATGCCATCCTTGTGATATTCTATGATTCACAAACAAAAAATAATAATTTTACTATTCTTTATAATAATCTTCATTGTCACAAGTAGGTTTACATTGCAATGAAGTTACTGTGAAAAGCCCCTAGTCGCCACATTCTGCCACCTGTTCGGGTACACAGCGGGAGAATTCAAAATGAAATGTCCAAATGACCTAACAGCACATCTTTGGGACTAGTGGGAGGAAACCGGAGCACCCGGAACAAACCCACGCAGACACCGGGAGAACGTACAGACTCCACACAGTGACCCAACCGGGAATTGAACCTGGTACCCTGGCGCTGTGCAGCCACAGTGCTAACATAGAACATACAGTGCAGAAGGAGGCCATTCGCCCCATCAAGGCTGCACCGACCCACTTAAGCCCTCACTTCCACCCTATGTCCGTAACCCAATAATCCCTCCAAAACCTTTTTTGATCACTATGGGCAATTTATCATGGCAAATCCACCTAACCTGCATGTCTTTGGACTGTGGGATGAAACCGGAGCACCCGGAGGAAACCCATGCAGACACTGGGAGAACGTGCAGACTCCGCACAGATAGTGACCCAGCAGGGCATCGAACCTGCGACCCCGGCGCTGTGAAGCCACAGTGCTATCCACTTGTGCTCCCGTGATGTTAGTGTAATTTTTATTGTTATTTGTGTTGTCTAAGGCATACAGACCAAGAAGGTCCCTGTCTCAGCCCTGAACTATACTGAATTAGCAATGAAGCTGGTGAAGCGCAACAATTTCACCTTAAACCTCTAGACTTGGGGGCATCACGGTGGCCTTGTGGTTAGCACAGCTGCCTCACGGCGCTGAGGTCCCAGGTTCGATCCCGGCTCTGGGTCACTGTCCATGTGGAGTTTGCACATTCTCCCCGTGTCTGCGTGGGCTTCACCCCCACAAACCAATGATGTGCAGAGTAGGTGGATTGGCCACGCTAAATTGCCCCTTAATTGGAAAAAATAATTGGGTAATCTAAATTTAGAAAAAAAATCTCTAGACTTGACAGGGGAAAAATATAGCCAAAACCCATTCTTCTAATTGCTACCCCAACGATCCTGGTTGAAAGTGCATAGGATATTGCGTAAGAATAAAATTGCGCTCAACTGCAATGTCCGCTCCCCCCGACATGGTTGAATGCTTTGCCAATATTAATAAATATTCACCCCGTGGCATTTAAATAAAATGAGTTAGTAGAAAGCTTTGTACGTGTGTGAAATATTATCCAGGTATGAGTATTTGATATTGGCGAACTTTGGGCGGGGGGGGGAATAAAATGGGGTGGAAATAATTTGCTTTCAAATCAAAGGTTTTGAAATTATTTCTTTCAATGTCGGATTTCTTCAGCCAAGACCAGAAAGGATTTGATACCAGTCAAACATGAATAGCTGGTGAATAGTGGTATTAAACTGAGCTATTTAAATAAGCAGTAAAACTGAGCTATTTACATGTCACTGTGATGCAATTTAGATGAACAGTACATTAGCATCTCAAAGCATATGAAATGTGCCCACTTGACTACATCTTGGGAAGGAAATGGCATGACTAAGTAATTTGCATATACTTTTAGATGTAAAGTATGTACCACAGTGATCCATGTATTTGAAAAATTGAAATTTCCTTTTGTTGCTCTATATCCCACCTGAAAAGCATGCTGGCTGCCAACATCAGGGAGAAAAACAATTACATCTCTCTGTATAGAAGCAGACAAGTTTATTTTATGTTGATACTTGTTACCCTTCATTTTGCTGGAGCCTGACATTCCACAGCTGAATTTGCAAAAGCGGATGAGTAGTAGGTGTACCGCAAAAAGCAAAACATTGCAGATGCTGGAAATCTGTCATAAAAACAGAAATTGCTGGAAACACTCAGCAGGTCAGGCAACATCTGTGAAGAAACAAAGGTTCAAATCTTCACGCAGACAACGAGGCTCTCCTCCTTAATGAAAATAGAACCTGTCACACCTGCTTCCTGAAACCAACCCACCATTTTCACACGACGAGGATGGGGGTTGAGGTTCTCATTTGCACATTCCTGGCTAATGGAGACAACAAAATATGTTAAAAGTGCGAGGACGGCACATTGGCTAGCACTGTTGCCTCTCAGTGCTGAGGATCCGGGATCGATCCGGCCCCTGGGTCACTTTCCATGTGGTTTGCATATTCTCCCTGTGTTATAGAATCAAAGAATCATAGAATTTACAGTGCAGAAGGAGGCCATTCGGCCCATCGAGTCTGCACCAGCCCTTGGGAAGAGCACCTCACCTAAGCCCATACCTCCACCCTATCCCCGTAACCCCATCTAACCTTTTTTGGACACTAAGGGCAATTTAGCATAGCCAATCCATCTAACCTGTCTGCGGGGGTCTCACCCCCACAACCCAAAGATATGCAGGGTAGGTGAATTGGCCATACTAAATTGCCCCTTAATTTGAAAGAAAAAGAATTGGGTATTCTAATTTTTGTTTTAAAGTGCAACTGCCTGCAGCTGATTTGGTAGTGGGATATCCAAAATATGATTTGTGCACTTTAGACCTGGTAAGGGGTCTAAGCTTACCAGAGTTCTTTGGAGAGGTAGCGTACCATTTTTGGAGAAGTAAATTGTTCTTTTGGATATGGTGCCGGGACACTATTGGGAGAGGGCAGGTGCTCTTTGGGATTACTAAACGTAGATGTGAGTATACATAACAAGTACATAAACTCATTGGAACGTGGAACTGTCAACGGAATTGCCAAAGGGAGTTGTCAAGTTGTAAAGGCATTTAAATCTCCTGCTATTTAAGTATTTTTTAAAGTTAATAATTATATTTAATCAAAACATAGATCCTATTGGGTACTGGATGAGTTGGGATGGAGAGTGTAAGAGAAAAGGGTGGAGGGTAGGCGACATGAGTTGGCAAGAGTGGACACTTAGTTGGCAAAGGAGCTATAAAGAGCAATGAGAGTGGGTGAAAGGGGCAAAGGTGGAGAGTATGAAAGATCTTTTTTTTAAAATTTAGAGTACCCAATTATTTTTTCCAATTAAGGGGCAATTTAGCGTGGCCAATTCACCTAACCTGCACATCTTTTTGGGTTGTGGGGGCGAAACCCACGCAGACACGGGGAGAATGTGAAAACTCCACACGGACAGTGACCAAGGGCCGGGATTCAAACCCGGGTCCTCAGCGCCGTAGGCAGCAATGCTAACCACTGTGCCACCGTGCTGCCCGAGAGTATGAAAGATCTTGAGGGTTGGTGAAGGGGCAAAGGTCGGCAGGAAGGTGTCAGGGTCATGGGTGTGGGTGGAGGGGCATAGGTTGGCACTGGAGGTATAAAAGGACATGGGCATTATGTGTCATGCATAGATGGGGCATGAGAAGTGCGTGTGAGGGTTGAGGCTGGAGGGCTGTCTTATGTTCCTTTTAACATAGCTTTGACAGAGTGCAGGAGTACAGAGGCCAACCTTTCGTCAAACCTACTTCTGTACGCGGCAGCCTCCTAACTCTTTCGGGGGTGGGAGCCATGACTCCCATTTTCACCCAATCCTCAAAATGAAAATCCAGAAGTCTTAAAAGAAATGTTGAGACTTCCGGTGGCGGCCATGGAGTGAATGGTCGCATATTTGGTGGCTCCTGCTTGAGGTAGAATTGTTTGGTCCTTGTTACCCGTTCACAGGGATGTTTGCTGGTACAAAGTACAGGAACAGGGAGCTAAGGATTTTTCTTCGGTGAGGTATGCCGTAACCATATTAAACAAGGAATGCAACTGTAACGAGGCAACAGTCAGACCAGCAGCTTTCACGAAGTACGACAGACGGAAAGATGACAGAGAGCTCTGTGGCATCATTGTCCGCTCAGTGGTCCACGGAACAGTTGGTAAGAGTTTTTGATGGCCAAGTTCAGGCAGGAAGCCTCAAAGGACCTGGCTAAGGTGGCTGACCAATTCGGGCAGCCATTGAGAGAGTAGAGCAGAGGTTGGAGGCACATAGTGTGTTGCTCCAAAAAGTGGAAGAGTTGGTGACGGACCATGAGGACCGGCAGGTCTCATTGGAGGCACAGATTACGCTGGTGGCGGAGGTCCAAAGGAGGCTGAGGGAGAAAGTGGACCCACTGGCGGGATCTACTGGGCCCGCCATTGCCAATGAGATTTCCCGTTCACAGCATCCCCTTCAGCGCCAGGAAACCCGTGCATCGGCGTGGGACCGGAATTTCCCGCCAGCATGAACAGCCGGTAAATCCTACCCAATGGATATCGCTTCCCAACTTTTACTTGGGGAAACTTAGGGTGGCACATTGGTTAGCACTGCTGCCTCACGCCGCTGAGGACCCGGGTTTGATCCCAGCCGGCCCCCAGTCACTGTCCGTGTGGAGTTTGCACGTTCTCCCCCTGTCTGCGTGGGTTTCATCCCCACAACCCAAAGATGTGCAGGATAGTTGGATTGGCCAGGCTAAATTGCCCCTTTTTAAAAAAAGATACTTGAGGAAAATTTCTGTTCATTCAGTACTGAATGTCAGATAAGCTTGAGAAAGGGGTGGGAAAGGTGATGGTGAGATAAAGATAACTGTCATCAGTATGCATGGGGAAACTAATGCTGAGTTTTTGGACGATGTCTCTGAGGTGCAGCATGTAGACGGGAAATAGGAGGGAACTAGATCCTCGGGATCTAGATAATATGTGGGGGGGTTGGCAGAGGAACCATAACCCTTTGTTTGTCACTCCACAGGTTCTGCCTGGTGTGCTGAATGTTTGCTGAATCTTCTGTTTTTTATTTGTAGGAGTACAGTGATACCGTTGGCGTCATCATTTCCTTGGGCTGGGGTTGGGAGGAATTGGTTAGTTTTCCTATACTTGATTGTGATCTGGTGACTGATGTTGGAATACATTTGGCTGTAACAGAAGAAGATGGCAAAATTTGATTGAGCTGAGATATCCCCCCCCCCTTCCCCGGGAATGATCCAAAAACCTGTCAACAGTCGCAGTGTAGGTTGACACTTGGCGAACAGCCAATTGGGAAAGTACCATTCGGTTAGTAGTATTGTACCCATGGAACCAGTCCAAGTTGGAAGAAGAGAGAAAATTGGACTTGCAGAAAGAATCCTACTATTATAGAGATGCAACTTTGAAGCAATAGTTCTGGATAGGAAAAGAACAAACTTCTGTTTACACAGCAGCTCATTTCAGAACCTCAGGGCATTCCAGAATGCCTTACAGCCTGTTAACCACTTTTGAAATGTAGTCACTTGTAATGTACTGGCAGTCAACTTTTGCACGGCAAGATCTCACAAGAATAAAAGAGATACATGAATGGTTACCCTCTTTTAGTGGTGTTGGCTGAAAGATAAATGTTGGCCAGAGTTCTGGGAGAACTTTTTTGCTCTTCGACTAGTTTGCATCCACCTGAGAGGCCAAACAGGGCCTCTGCTTAATGTGTCATCTGATAGATAGCCACCCTTGACAGATAGTAGGGCAACCCTTCAACGCCACACTGAAGTGTCAACATGGATTATGTGCTCAAATCTCTGGAATCCTCAATAACCTGCCTCAGAGTGCTACCCCTGAGCGAAGGTTGAGTTTGAACACATAGTTAAGAAACGTGACAAATATCCTGATCGGGTAATGCTCAAGTTCGTTTGCTTAACTGTAAAGTACTATTTCTGACTTAACCATTGCTTCCTGAGAATCTGAAGTTGAGCACAAGGCTGCAGAACTACAAGAACATTCTGTTCTTTATTCTTCCTCCCTTTCTTATGATATCACATTGATATGGTGTAACTGGGCACCAGTGAGAAAGATAATTGTTGTGTGAATTGGTTATATGGCGATGACGATTCTTGCTTTATAAGACTTGAGTAATTTTTGATAATGACTTGATACGTTTTCTTAAAAGAAGAGAGAGCAACAATGTTGCCAGGCACTGTATACACCTAATAATTGGGTGAAATAGTGCAGTTGTGATTTGTCACACCTAGCTGAAAAAGAGAACCATTTCTAAGTCACTCACATACTACTGTATTTCTTACTGCAGGAGAAAAGAGTTCCCCCTCCCGTGCCAAAGAAGCCACCAAAGGGTCAAGTTCCCCTCAAACGTGAAAAATCGCTGGAAGCCACAGAGAAACAAAGGCAGGAGGCACGGAAACGTCTGATGGCTGCCAAACGAGCTGCATCTGTGCGACAGAACTCTGCCACAGAGAGTGCGGACAGCATTGAGATCTATATCCCAGAGGCCCAGACCAGACTATAAGCCACACTGGATCGTAACTGATAACTTTACAATCACAGAGCGGGTTGTTTGTTACAGGTTCATTAGAGTTACAACCAAGTGTTGTATCCCTTTAAGTCCCATTGGAGCATTAAAAATCAGGACAGTTATGAGCAGGTGTGGTATTCTTAATAAACCCAGGAAAAGGATTGTAAACTGCTCTAACAATATTCCACCAATAATGTAGCTACATAAAATACTTGCTAACTGCCATGTCATTTGCATGGCTTCACATTAATTGTTGTTGCTGTTGCATTTTTGTAATTTCTGTATTCTGGCTCCATTGAATCATTCATATATATATAGTTAAGTTTCAATTACTGACAGTTTAAGTACAATTTAAAAAAAAGACATTGACATTTATGTGTGCACAGCAATAGAAAACATTTTAATACTGCTGAGAGGTATTTTGGGAAATTGATGTCTTCCTAAGTATAGATGTTAGAATTTAGGACCAAGATTAATTATTTCAGAATAGAGGAGTGCATAACTCTTAACACCTCACACTTTTGTAACTGGATTTTGACAGCAGTGAACCGTAAATGGCTTCACATTAACAGCACTATGAACAATGAGCAAGGAACATTGTCTTTGTCTTTGTCTTGTTCTTTGAAGTGCTTCCGAAGCTACATGCATTCACAAGCACAGGAGTTAACAGCAATGTATTAAATGAAAACTAAAATCTTGAGTGGCAGATGTTAAAGATGTCCCGTGGATTGTCCATCTGCTCAAGCAGTTGTTACAAAAGGTCAGTAATGGCTGGGGAAGAGAATCTTTTTATAATGAGCAAAATGGGATAGTTGCAGGCAACTCTTTAGATAAATTGAGTAAAGCCATGAGTTAAATGGGCTTCCTAATCTTTGTGTTCCCTACTTCCATGTAAATTCCAGAATCGCACTGGAGTGTTCCTTACTGCGCATTTTAACTGACTGTAGTATGGTAAGAGCATATGGAAATAGAAAAATCTATGAGATAAATATGTCACTGCAAATGAGCCATTTGGGTGATGCAGTGAATATACAGTGTATACTTTTGAAAGGTATTTATTTACAGAGGAGAGGATCTGCTTCTGAAATTCACTGGGTAAGGGCTAGTGATTCTTTGCCGTATCTTGAGAACAAACTGATCTGACCCTATCAGGTGTCTGACATTTTTTAAACTGCGTCTTTTATCAATTTCCCTTTGATCTACAATGCCAATACTTCACTGTTACGATTTGTACATGCTTTTGATTGAAATGTGTCCAATGATGTAGCTGCTAGAGTAAAATTACCAGTTCTAAGTCATGTACTTTTGTCAATGTGCTAAGCTCTTTCATTTTCTATTATTACACTTTAAAGAACTTTGAGATCTGGGCTGGTAATGCATTTACCTAAATGCATTAATCTGTGCCTATTACATATATAAATACATATACATATGTGATATGAAAATAATTCCCTTTTATAAAAAAAAAGCAAATATGTGGTTTTGTCGATACAGAAATGATTCCCCTTCGTCTCTCTGTGCTCCCCAACCCCTGAAAACATATGCTTTGCTCAGAGTTATTGGGTAAGAGAACCTATGTTAAATGTACATTGCACTGCATCACTATTCAATGACCTTCAAACAATAATATGAAATTTCAAAGGATATAATATTCATATGTGGTGAACCTTTACTGTGAATTTGGAGGGCAACAAACCTGAATAATTTATTGGAAAATGGTACTTTCTGTATCTCTGTTCCATTGGTGGTATTTCCTTGTTCTCTGCACTCGTGGCCTCAATAATTGGCTTTAGCCTCTCTCACAACTCTGTACCCACCTGGGCTGAATAGAGCAATATGTGGATGTCACCCTGCACTCCTTTTTAATACAAATATGAATCTGCAGAACTGTTCCACCAGAATACATTGACTGCTTGTGAAAGTCCATAACTGAGATTAATGGTACTTCCCACAGCGTATGGAAAGAAAAATGAATTTATTTGTGCGACCAAGATTAAAAGCTTGCGGAAACTGGGTCCAATAAAACTCCCAAACTAAGTATCCCGTCACTAGCCAGATTTCAAGATGAATGTTATATTTAAAAGTTGTGAATTTTTTTACCTCATTTATATTTATTGTTTAAATGGTATCCTTAACTTATCGATGATTAAAGAGATTTCTCTAAAATTCACATTAATTGTAGTACGGGATACTGAATAGAAAGCAAATTTTAGAGAAACCTGAAAGGGAGTCCCACTCTAATTTCAAAATACTTGTGCGTTGGTAGAGTTTAATTATTCAAATTTTCTGTAAATAATTGGATGTTTCCCATGATGTAAAAAAAAATTACTTAATTAAAATGATGTACACTTACATTTCCGAGTTATGTTGTCTGAAATCCTTTTTCATTCTAAACTTCTGTCTTGTTCTGAGGGTACAGACCCCAAATGGAGTGCTGCTGCAGACATTGGCAACAATTCAGATCCTCCCTTCAGTGACCATTCTGCATGCACATCCTTAGATAATGATTATCAGCAAGGTATTTCACCAGAAATGACAAGGCAACCGAGCCCCCTCATGGCACCAAGCAGCTATTTTCCAGCAGACATCAGAAGGAAAACTCTAAGGAATTTTCTATTTCCCTTACTAAGGTTCAAAAAGCCAGCACTATTGACCCTGACCCATATGAGTCTTGTGCTTGATCTCTGGGTGTTTTGGTATTGAGTATAATGTAGGGAAGTGTGAATTCATTGACCTTGGTCATAATAATAGAAAAGCAGAATAGTTTTTTTAAAGTGTGAAACTAGGGCAGCACAGTGGCGCACTGGGTTAGCCCTGCAGCCTCACGGCGACGAGGTCCCAGGTTCGATCCCGGCTCTGGGTCACTGTCCGTGTGGACTTTGCACATTCTTCCTGTGCTTGCGTGGGTTTCGCCCCCACAACCCAAAAGATGTGCAGTCGAGGTGGATTGGCCAGGCTAAATTGCCCCTTAATTGGAAAAAATGAATTGGTTACACAAATTTTTAAAAAAGTGTGAAACTTGTAAGTGTTGCTGTTCAAATAGGCTTGGGTGTGTTCAAGCAAGGAGCACAGCAAGTTAGCATGCAGGCGCAGCAAGCAATTAGGTCGGCAAAAGGCAATTTGGCCTTCATCGCTAGGAGTTTGGAGTACAAGAATAAAGAAGTCTTACAGGAATTGTACAGAGTTTCTGTGAGACCACATCTGGAGTACTGTGTACCGTTTTGGTCTCCAAATTTAAGAAATGTCATACAGTGCTTGCATTGGAGAAGGTACATTGAAGATCCACTAAATTAGTTCCTGGGGTTGGCTTTTGCTGACAGGCTGAATAAACTAGGTTTATATTCTCCGGTGTTTAGAAGAATGCGAGGCAGTCTCATTGAAACCTACAAAATTCTGATGGGGCTTAATAGAGTAGGCACTGAGAGATTATTTCCGCTGGTCAGGGAACTTAAAACACAGGGACACAAACAACCTCAGTATAAGATGCCAATCATTTAGGACTGAGATGAGGATAAACTACTTCACTCGAAGGGTTATGAATCTTTGGAATTCTGTACCTTGTAGAGTTCTGGATTCTCCATCGCTGAATAGATTTAAGGCTGGCATAGACAGATTTCTGGGGCGGGATTCTCCGACCCGGCGGGGGTCGGAGAATCGCCGGGGGTGGCGTGAATCCCGTTCCCGCAGGTTTGGCGGGATTCTCCCATACCATTTGGCGGGAGCCGGGAATCGCGGCATGCCGGTCGGCAGACTCTTCCCCCCCCCCCCCCCCCCCCCCTCCTCACGGCGATTCTCCGGCCCGCGATGGGCCGAAGTCCTGCCCATTCTATGCAGGTCCCGCCGGCGTAAATTGGAGTTGGTCCCTTACTGCCAGGACCTGGCGGTGCGGGCGGGCTCCGGGGTCCTCAGGGCGGTCTGGCCCCGGGGGGGTGCCCCCACGGTGGCCTGGCCCGCGATTGGGGCCCACCGATCCGCAGGCGGGCCTGTGCCATGGGGGGCACAAAATTCCTACGCACCAGCCGTGTAAGCCTCTGCGATGGTCGACGCGTAGGTGAACCCTCCCTGCGCATGCGCGGGGATGACGTCAGCTGACGCTCCCGCGCATGCACGGACCCGCGCCGGCCGGCGGAGTCCCTTCGGCCCTGGCTGGCGCGGCGCCAAAGGCCTTCCACGCCGGCCAGCGGGGCACCAAACACTCCGGGGCTGGCCTAGCCCCTGAAGGTGTGGAGGATTCCGCACCTTTGGGGCGGCCCAACGCCGGAGTGGTTCACGCCACTCCGTCCCGCCGGGACCCCCTGCCCCACCGGGTAGGGGAGAATCCCGCACCTGGTGTCTCAGGGAATTAAGGGATACAAGGAGTGGGCAGGAAAATGGAGTTGAAGCCACAAATCAGCCATGATCATACAAAATGGTGGAACAGGAGCAACATCTACTCCTATTTCTCATGTAGTACAACATCAAGAAGTACATTCACCCAGGAAGGGTGAAGAGGAAGGATGCTGATGCGTAATTCATCCACACAATCCCCTCCTGTCTGAGGGTGATCCCTCCCTTTGAATGGTTTCATTAGTGGCAGACATCTTTGGCATTTAATTCAATATGATAGTCAGTATCAGCATGCTACCAAGTAAGGAGAGGAGCATTGAGGTTGAGCCTTGTCTTACTGTCGTTTGATGCATATTTAAGCAGCAAGAGTTTCTGGCTATTTTCGTTTCCTATCACAGGGACATTATGGGCAATTTTTTATTTGATTTGATTTATTATTGTCACGTTCTCCACTACGCTTCCTGAAGTCGATGACAATCTCCTTCATTTTGTTGACATTGAGGGAGTGATTATTGTCCTTGCACCAGTTCACCAGATTCTCTATATCATTCCTGTGCTCTGTCTCGTCATGTTCATTGAGATCAGCACAGAGGAGGAATTTACAGTGAAACTCAGGATCTATGTATGTGTTGAATTTCAAAATTGTACACTGATGTCAAAAATACAGCACTTCCTGTGAGCACTATTGTTCACAGTCCAAAAAGTGTTGGGTGCGATCTACTAGCTGGGTCCCACCGAAATTGGAGTCGGACATCGACGTTAAATGCAGGGAGAGGCCACCCCCAGGCTTCCCGACAACTGCCTCGTGAGAACTAACTAGAGGGGGGTGATTCTCCAACATGGAGCCCAAGTGTTCGCTTCGTCGTGAACGCCGTCGCGTTTCACAACGGCACAAAACGGGCACGGGGACGATCGATTCTGGCCCCCACCGGGGGCCAGCACGGCACTGGAACAGTTCACGCTGCTCCAGCCTTCCTTCCCGGCGGCAAATGGACACCGCGCCAACCTGCGCATGCGCGGGGGACTTCTTCAGCACGCCAGCCGCGACTCAACGTGACGTCGGTGTTGAGGGGCCGGCCGCGCAAGAAAGTAGGCCTGGGGGGGGGAGAGACCAGCCCGCCGATCGGTGGACCCCGATCGCGGGCCAGACCCCATAGGAGGCCCCCCCCCAGTGAAGGATCATTTTTCCCCGCCCCACAGGCCACCCCCGACCCTTCGCGCAGAGTTCCCACCGGCAGCGACCAGGGGTGAACGGCGCCGGTAGGACTCTGTCGTATCGGCGCGGCCGCTTGGCCCATCCAGGCCGGAGAATTAGTGCCGGTGCCGCATCAAATGCGCTGGCGCAAATGGTGCCGATTCTCCACACCTTGGAGAATCGCGCGCCGGCGTCATGGCGCGTTTGTGGCGATTCTCCGGCCCGGCGCGGGGCTCGGAGAATCGACCCCTAGATTTTTTTTGTTGTAAATTTCGAGTGCCCCTTTGATTTTTTTTTTCCAATTCAGGGGCATTTTAGCGTGGCCAGTCCGCAATTGGGGGCAAAGAGGAGAATGTGCAAACTCCACACAGACAGTGACCCAGAGCTGGGATTGGACCTGGGACCTTGGTGCCGTGAGGCAGCAGTGCTAACCACTGCGCCACCATGCTGCCCAAGATCTATCCATTGTGTCTTGCACGGCTAAAGTGGGTTCAGGAACCCCCTTGACCATTCTGACACCGGATCTAACCAGCTGCCAGCATCTACCTGCCTCCAGGGAGATCCCAGCCAGATGCCTTTCAGTGCTGGTGGACCAGGGTTCAGTTATCCCAAAAGACAGTTGCTAACCGGTCCAGTAACTGTTTATTCCCTTCGGACTAGGAGAGTCTCATTTGTTTTTTTTAAGTTCCCATTTAGCAATTGCTGCACTTTTGTAGCACATTTGCAATTCGAGCTGTCCCCGCTCCAGCAGACAGCCAGCAGCGTCCAGTCAGACTGTGGACCCCCACAAACAGTTAATGGGGAAAAGTAAACTTTTTTATTTGTTTCAATAATCGATTTACCAAAAGGTTGGATCATGGTAATCCTTTGTAATTTGAAATCTTCAACATCAAAAGGGGCGTTTTACTGTCTGCAGCGCATGTCGGTGTTAGAGTGGTACTGTATTACTGCCATCTATTCACAGCAAGCTGGTGTTAAACCTGTAATACCACAACCCTCTTTCTTAATATTTAGTTGCCTTTTGTGATGTTAAAATCTGAGACGACTCTCAATGGCCTTGTAGTTTCACCCATCCCACTCCGGAATTCAGAGAATGTGTCACGAAACACCGCACTCGCTTGTCTCTTCACATTTCAGGATTTTTCATGGCTCAAGTTGCCAGAGGCCGTTTAGTCCTATTGCACTCAAATTAGCAATTGCATTCCATGGAGTAAAGAATAATTCAAAACCAATACAGTGTACAGATGTCCAACATTGCACGCACAGCCAAACAATTGTTGCTGATATCAATGTGAAAGTGTCAGCAGGAGCTGCCACATAAACGGTGTTAAAAAATGTATTCCAGCCCGCCACCCCACCAGACACACAACACACACAGAAACATGCTGACACACACTCACAGCATAGAGACACACACAGCACACACACACATATGTACTGACACACACACAGACACGTGCTGACACACTCCCAGCACACACACACAGACACTCGCACAGCACACAGACACATGCTGACACACACTTCCATCACAAACACATACACACGTGCTGACACTCGCACAGCACAAACACCGATATGTACTGAGAGACACAAACATAGGTACTGACACAGACAGCACAGACAGATACTCACACACACACACATATAGACACACTCACAGCACACGCAGAGTCACAGACACGTACAGACACACACGCACATGTACTGACACAGCACACACAGAGACACACACACACATACAGACACTCATACAGCACACACAAACACACTCACACAGTGACACAACACTCCCACTCATATGCACATTCACATACCACACTCACTATTCCAATTACAGAGCCACAGAACCACTAAAGTGGCTGAAGAATCATTTAACTACTGAATCATTGGAGCATGGATGGAATAGTTGGGGCAGGCATATTCAATTTGAACACTATTTTTCTGCTACTTTGTTCTCGGGTTAAAATGTACCAACTGTGACATCTTTGTTCAATGATAAAGAGTACCCACATTCCCCCTTGTGAATTAAAAAAAAAAAATAGGTGAGTAAAGAATTGTTGAGCGTGAGTGCACAGCACCAACCGGTTAATTGCCCAGATTTAGTATAACATCCTAATCCCTTAAACAGTAATAGAAAAGGTCAATTTAACCCCTTTTTGAAATAATTAATGAGGAATAAAAATTCTGTGACACGAGAACTATATCAAAAAATGCACTTTTGGTCAGACCTGGATTCAGTAAGTTTGAATGAGTTAATACTAGAGAAATATTCTGATCTTTACCCACCAATATCATCTTTGAGCCTTTTTTTGCTCTCTATATACTCCAGAACTGAACGTTGGAATTTTTGAAATTGTTAGTGACTTAAGTGGGTCATTGTTGTTTCTAAAGATCTGCAGATCCACCAGGATTAACTTAATTCCAAAGTTTGGATTTAGGAATGTTGCATTTCTGTTGTTGGAGTTTCATTAATATGATTGTAAAAACTTTTCTCTTCCGGTTTTCACCCAGAAGAATGTTGACCACCGGAGGATCAAGCAGTAAGGACACAGAAATAAAAACAGGCTGGAAATACTCAGCAGGGCAGGCAACATATGTGGACAGAGTTAATGTTTCAAAACCAATATGACTTCTGCGGAACTCAAGTTATGATTCACGTCTGTGACCATTCACTGTGTTCTGTTGAAAGGTTGCAGGGATTCTCTGGCCGCGTTCCACCTGACGCTGATCCCGTTAGATCGGGAGAATAGCAGGAAAGCCCTTA
The DNA here is from genome assembly GCF_902713615.1 of Scyliorhinus canicula. Classification (NCBI taxonomy): domain Eukaryota; kingdom Metazoa; phylum Chordata; class Chondrichthyes; order Carcharhiniformes; family Scyliorhinidae; genus Scyliorhinus; species Scyliorhinus canicula. The sequence continues at coordinate 73,463,390 of NC_052155.1, forward strand.
AACGGAAATCATGCTGGACGCCAAAGAGTTTGCCATTTTCCCAGCCTGGTCATGCTCTCGCACAGCAAGGACGAGAAACTGATCACACCTAATTTGCAATCATTTTAATCTTATTAGCGCAATTAAAGTTGAATAAATTGAATGCAGCGGCCTCCCGGGAGTCACCCACCCGCAACTCCGCCCCCCTTCCACCAAGGGGGAGCAAGGAGGTGAGTAGCCCTTTCCCCATACCTCCATGAAGCTCAAGGGCATGGTAGCAGCATAGTAAGGGGGAGGGGGTTGTTGAGGGGGCAGGAGGGGGCCAGGTTGAGGGTCACCCCTCAGCTGGGGGGCTGGTGGTGGTATGGGTTTGTGTATCTGAGGCATTCAAGCCATCTTTAAATCTTGTGGAGACCCATAACAAGGCCATCCACAGCTGCATCCTGTCTGCTCGACCAAACTCTCACAGGGCACAACCTTGCTGCACCTTGACTTATGAAAGTTAATTTCATCCCTGCTTGAGGTTCCAAGGGGCTCTGTGGTTTCAATGTTGCAGTCTACCTTCTTTTCTACCTTTGCACTTGACTGTTTGCATTCCATTTCACACCCATTGACTGTGACAAGCCTCTAGTTTGACAGCTGAAGGTTATCTCAAAGGAGGGATTAGCCTTGTTAGTAGTGATAGCACTTCATGGTCCTGAATGTGCCACCTCGAAAGAACAGGTGGCCTGTCAGAGAGGATGATTGGATGTCCTGCAACCTTTGATGCCTGAACAGCTTACCTGTACTTTCAGTGCATCAGCATGGTAGCATTGTGGATAGCACAATCGCTTCACAGCTCCAGGGTCCCAGGTTCGATTCCGGCTTGGGTCACTGTCTGTGTGGAGTCTGCACATCCTCCCCGTGTGTGCGTGGGTTTCCTCCGGGTGCTCCGGTTTCCTCTCACAGTCCAAAGATGTGCAGGTTAGGTGGATTGGCCATGATAAATTGCCCTTAATGTCCAAAATTGCCCTTAGTGTTGGGTGGGGTTACTGGGTTATGGGGATAGGGTGGAGGTGTTAACCTTGGGTAGGGTGCTCTTTCCAGGAGCCGGTGCAGACTCGATGGGTGGAATGGCCTCCTTCTGTACTGTAAATTCTATGAAAGCACCAAAGAAGGCGGGACAGTCAAGGGTGGGGGAGGGTTGCAACACCGACTGCCTGTCAGGCTTAAAGGCATAGGGCAAACACTGGCAGCCCAGGTGCTTTGAGTGAGATGACATGACAACAATCTCAGGTCCTGTACTCAGGTCCTCTTGTGATAAAAGCTAATGTACAATTAGACTTCCTAATTGCTTGCTGCACTTGCATGTTAACTTTCAGTGACTTATTGACGAGGACACCCAGGTCTTTTTGTACATTTATGCTTGCTAATCTCTCACCAGTTAAGAAATATTCAACAGAAATTGAATAATCTCACATTTTTTCCACATTATATTGGATCTGCCATGTCCTTGCCCACTCAATAAGCCTGTCCAAATACCCTTGAAGCTGCCTCACATCTTCCTCACAAAATACCCTCCCACCTACCTTTGTGTCATCTGCAAACTTGGAAATATTACAAATATCGTCCCCACATCCAAATCATGATGTATATTGTGAACAGCTGGGGACAGGTACTGATCCTTGTAGTACCACAATGGTCACAACATACCAGTGTGAGAATGACCTGTTTATTCCTACTCTGTTTTCTGCCAGTTAACCAATCTTTAATCCATGCCAGTATATTTACCCATCCCATGTGTTTTAGTTTTTCTAATCAAGCTCCTGTGGGGAACTTTATGAAAAGTCTTCTGAAAATCCAAGAACACTATATCCACTGACGTCCCTTTATCAACTCTGTTAGTAACATCCTCCAACCGATTCACAGACATGGGGAGGGGGGGGGGATTCTCCGATAGCCGACGTTGCAATTGGGGAGAGTGATCGGGCAGAGAATAGTTTCCGACACTAAAATCGCGGCAGGTGCCGGTTTGACTCAAATCGCGATTCCCTGTCACCTCAAAAATGGTGTTGTTGCATTTCACTCTGTGCGTACTTTAAAACCTTTTGCATATCATTAGTGGGCACACCCGCGATTCTCCACCTCCGATGGGCCGAGTTCCTGACGGTATGGTTCACTTGTGCTTTCAAAAATCGGGAACCTGTTTGTATGGGTTTCACCCCCACAACCCAAAGATGCGCAGATGAGGTGGATTGGCCACGCTAAATTGCCCCTCTATTGGAAAAAGTGAATTGGGTACTCTAAATTTAAAAAAGAAAATCGAGAACCTAGGACAGCACGTGACGCTTGGTTAGCACTGGGACTGAGGCGCTGAGGACCCGGGTTTGAATCCCAGCCCTAGGTCACTGTCCGTGTGGAGTTTGCACATTCTCCCCATGTCTGCGTGGGTTTCACCCCCACAACCCAAAGATGTCCAGGTTAGGTGGATTGGCCACGCTAAATTGCCCCTTAGTTGGGGAAAAAAAAAAATTGGATCCCCTAAATTTATTTTTTTTTAAACGGGAACCTGGCATGGTGGCGGCTGAGAGAGAGAGAGGGCTTATGGACAGTGTCCAGTACCGCCATTCTTCGACGACAGTTGTGTTGCTGGCCGGGGGGGGGGCTTCTGCTAGGGTTCGGGAGATTAGTGGGGGGTGACCAGGAGGTGGGCTGTGGGGTCAGGGTGGATGGACCATTCCCGTGGCTGGCAAGGCAGCCATGCAGCTACGCACACCGCTAACAGCCCACTTTAAACCTAGTGCCAGGGGTCGTACTGGTGTCCCCTCGCACCCCCCCCCCCCCCCCTCCCCAATGGGTGGGTCTGGCCCAAGCCGACCCATCAGCTGTACGGGCACACTCCAGCACAATCAGTGCCAACTTTTTGGCTTCAATAAATGTGCGTGTGGGGAGTTTGCGGCTGCAGCTTGTCGTACTCCCAAGTGTCAATCACAGACCTGGCCAATCCCACACCTTTTTTCATGGGAATCAACTATGTTCCACACGGCGCCGGTGCTAGCCCCTCAATGGTAGCATAATCGGTCCAGGTGCAGCACCAATCTTTCTGTCGTTACGGATTTAGGGCGGCATGTAGCACAGTGGTTACCACTGGGACTGCGGTGCAGAGGACCCGTGTTCGAATCCCAGCCCTGGGTCACTGTCCTTGTGGAGTTTGCATATGTATTCTTCCCATGTCTACGTGCGTTTCACCCCCACAACTTAAAGATGTGCAGGGTAGGTGGATTGGCCATGCTAAATTGCCCCTTAATTGCTCCCAGCTCCTTCAATCCTGCAAACCAACCCTCAAGAAACAAATCTTTTAGTGTCCTAATTCCTTTCTCCTCCCATCTCCGAAAATTGCCATCCCACTTCCCTGGCACAAATCTATGGGGCGAAATTCTCCCAAAACGGGAGAAATCGTAAAGCTGGCGTAAAACCCGGGCGGGTTTTACGGCAGCGCGCCCCTTCCCGACGAGGGACCGATTCTGGTCCCCGGTCGGGGCTAGCAGCCCGACGCCGTAGGCTCCGGCAAGACGGGCTTAACGAAAATCGTTAAGCCCGCTTGCCGGAGTTAGCGCCGGCTGACACGTCATATGACGTCAGCCGCGCATGCGCAGTTTGGAAGACTCAAACCCGCGCATGCGCGGGTGACGTCATCGCGTTTTTGCGCGAAACCCGCGCATGCGCGGGCCGGGTTGCCCCTCAGCCGCCCCGCGAATGGATACTGCGGGGCGGCGGAAGGACAAGTAGTGCGCGGGCATCGGGCCCGCTGCCCGCAATCGGTGGGCACCGATCGCGGGCCCATGGCACCCTTGGCACGGCCGTGGTACGGCCGTGCCAATCGGTGCCATGGTTATTAATAGCGAGTTTTTGACGCCGTTTTTACGAACGGCAAGACCAGGTGTGTTTGCCGTTCGTAAAAACGGCGGAAAGGGCTGGGACTTCGGCCCATTTAACAGCTGAGAATCGCTGCCGGCCGTAAAAAAACGGCGGCAGCGATTCGGGTCGGGACTTCGGCGGGGAGGGGGGAGAATAGCGGGAGGGCGGCAAAAATGTCAGGAAGGCCCTCCCGCTATTCTCCCACCCGTCGTGGGGGTCGGAGAATTTCGCCCATGGTTTCCCCGAATCGGCATTTCCCTTGACCTTGCCCCCAACCCGAAGTGCTGGAGAAACTGCCTCCAAATTCTCAACAAAGCTATTACTACCAGACTCCCTGAGTATTTCCCCTGGCCGTTGGGAGTACTGCTGTTGCTAGCGCCTTCAGCCCCGACCCCCTACACAAACTCTCCTCCATTCTGACCCATTGAGAGTCAACCCCTCTGACCCAGCTCCGTACCTTCTCCACATTCGCTGCCCAGTAATAATACATCAGGTTCGGAAGACCCAAATCGCCTACCTGCCTTCCCTTCTGTAGTAGCATCTTTCTAATTCTGGCAATGTCCTGATTTATATATAATTTTTCTTTTCCTACATCCAGATAAATCTTATTCAAATTTGGAAATAATTTCATGCTAAGTTTCAAATTTCAAATTCCTAGGGGTGCACATCACCAAAAATCTATCCTGGTCCACTCACGTCGACGCTATCACCAAGAAAGCACAACAGCGCCTATACTTCCTCAGGAAACTAAGGAAATTAGGCATGTCCACATTAACCCTTACCAACTTTTACAGATGCACTATAGAAAGCATCCTATCGGGCTGCATCACAGCCTGGTATGGCAACTGCTCGGCCCAGGACCGCAAGGAACTTCAGAGAGTCTTGAATACCGCCCAGTCCATCACACGAACCTGCCTCCCATCCATTGATTTCATCTACACCTCCCGCTGCCGGGGGAAAGCGGGCAGCATAATCAAGGATCCCTCCCACCCGGCTTACTCACTTTTCCAACTTCTTCCATCGGGCAGGAGATTCAGAAGTCTGAGAACACGCACGAACAGACTCAAAAACAGCTTCTTACCCACTGTCACCAGACTCCTAAATGACCCTCTTATTGACTGACCTCATTAACACTATGCTTCATCCGATGCCAATGCTTATGTAGTTACATTGTATATCTTGTGCTGCCCTATTATGTATTCTCATGTATTTTCTTGAATTTTGTTTACCCCCGTAATTTCCGGACTATAAAGCGCACCTGACTATAAGCCGCACCCACTGATTTTGAAATTTTTTTTTATTTTGAACATAAATAAGCCGCACACGTATATAAGCCGCAGGTGCTTACCGGTACATTGAAACAAATGAGCTTTACACAGGCTTTAACGAAATACGGCTTGTAACAAAAATAAAAAATTAGCGGTAAAGAATAGCCTACCAAGAAAGTCATTGGTCACTGTGGAGCGAAATCAATCCGATTAAGCTCTTAAGATTAACATAGAATCATCAGTTTGAAACATTAAAAGTAAATAAATCATGTGTAAAAAGAAGTATTTTATTACTGATCGTAATCAAGATATCACCAACCCAGGTGATCACAGTCACTATCCTCCTCTTGTGCACTGAAACCACTGAAGTCATCTCCTTCAGTGTCAGAGTTGAATAGCCTCAGAATTGCTTCATCCGATGTTGGATTGTTTTCATTGTCGCTCTCATCACTTTCATCCGGAGGCAAATTTCCCGCTGAGCTCATGCTGCCCTCTTCAACACGCAGCAATCCAGCTTTTCGAAACCCGTTGATGATAGTGGATTTTTTAACAATGCTCCACGCTGTCAGGACCCACTGGCAGACTTGACCATAAGTTGCTCTTCGCATGCGGCCCGTTTTAGTGAAGGATTTCTCCCCACTTGTCATCCAAGCCTCCCACTGAACACGAAGCGCCACCTTAAATGCACGATTTAAACTGATGTCGAGTGGCTGTAAATACTTTGTTGTGCCCCCAGGAATCACAGCTGGAATTGAGTTTGTCCTCTTGATGGCTTCTTTCACAGAATCTGTTATGTGGGCCCTCATGCTGTCCAAAACGAGCAATGCCTTGTTCCTGTGAAAGAATCCTCCCGGTCGCTTGCCGTAGCACTCCGTATGCCATTCATGCATTAGGCTTTCCGTCATCCATCCTTTCTTGTTGACTTTCACAACAATTCCTGTAGGGAATTTTTCTTTTGGTATCGTCATGCGTTTGAAAATCACCATCGGTGGAAGCTTTTCTCCCGATGCCGTGCAACTCAGAACACAGGTGAAGTGCGTTTTTTCATGCCCAGTTGTTTTCAGCATGACGGATGATTCACCTTTCCTGTTGACAGTCCGAGTGAGAGGCAGGTCAAATGTCAGAGGAACCTCATCCATATTTATGATATTGTGCGGGCCAATGGAATGCTCCGCTATCTTTGCATCAATGAATTTGTGGAAGTTTGAAATTTTTTCCTCGTAGTCGGGAGGGAGCTGCTGACACAAACTCGTCCGTACCCTGATGGACAGGCCTTTACGTCTCATAAATCTGAGACACCACGATGGTCCACCTCTAAAATTCTCAAACTTCATTGCGGTGGCGATTGTTTTGGCTTTCAGTCGGATCTGTACAGTTGAAACACCTCGGCCGTCTGCTCTCTGCATGTTGACCCAGTCTTCGAGCTCATTTTCTAGTTCGGGCCATCTGCTTTTCTTCCCTCTGAAAGCTTTAGTTGTCTTTTTGCACTGAGTCAATTCCTCACGCTGCTGTTTCCAACGTCTTATCATCGACTCATTAAGACCAAGCTCTAGTGCAGCAGCTCTATTTCCTTTTCCAACAGCCAGATCGATCGCCTTCAACTTGAAAGCTGCATCATATGCATTTCTCCGTGTCTTTGCCATGATGAGGGTGACAAAATGACTACCGTAATCAGAATGATGGGATGTTTGAGCGCGCTCGATTTAATCTAAACAGTAAACTAAAAAGTTACATTGTTTTACCTTGACCCGTTACGCAATTTCATTGGTTTAGTGAAAGCGGGAAAAATCCATAAATAAGCCGCGTCGTTGTATAAGCCGCGAGGTTCAAAACGTGGGAAATAAGTAGCGGCTTATAGTCCGGAAACTACGGTAATTCCCTTTTCTTCCATGTACTGAATGACCTGTTGAGCTGCTTGCAGAAAAATACTTTTCACTGTACCTCGGTACACGTGACAATAAACAAATCCAATCCAATCCAATCTTCAGTTTTTAATAGCTAATTTAAATTACCAAACGTTCCTCTACATGCTTTCAAAATAGTTCTGTTATTAGTCAAATATATTAGCACATGAATGATACTCTAGAGCAAATTCCTTTTTAACAATTTCTATGGCTTCCTTTCGTATTTCTTTATCTTCTTGTTTGTGTCTCACACGAGCATTGAGGGACAAAATATCCACTTGTCGTAAGTGAAAGCAAAATCAACGTTTTCAGCTTTCTTTTGTCCCATTTATTAATTCTTTCCCTCACTCCCTTTTTCCTGGAAGCACTTCTTACTGGGATACAATTCCATTGGAACAACAGCTCTTGGGTATTCCACCCAAATGGCCATGCTTCACGTGTTTTCTGCTTCTGTTCTTGCACACTCGGATCACAGAAAGACTACCCAGATAGTAGTTGTGAAACACTATTGAGGCTGACTGAAATTCCACTCTGTTAGCTAGAGTTATTGACACCAATTGTAGAGTCCCAACAGCTGTCATGGGGGAGATCCAGATAACTTGGTGGAGCCAGCTGATTAATCCTGGGGCCTTCTGTTTTCTGTGGCTTAGTTGATGCATTCGGTTTTTCAGCACATGTGCTTGGTGTAGCTTCTACAATAGTTGGGAACGCTAGAATATAAATAATGCTATAATATAAATCGCCGCAAGTACCCCTAGTTGCATGCAGTACCACCACTATCTGATGTTATTTTCTGTCAAGCCTCAACAATTGTCCTGACGGGGCTGAACACTGGACTGTTATTTTGGTGCCTTGGCCCATTGGTTGCACTCTTGCTGGTGAGCCAGAACATTATGGGTTCAGGTTCTAAACCAGGGACTGGAGTACAAACTTCAGACTGACACCTCAGTGCATTTCTGAGAGAGCTGCACTGTCACCTCTGCTGCCATCTTTCAGCCGAAGTATTAAACTGAGGCCCTGTCTGCCCCCTCAAGTCCCCACTAGCACTATTTGAAGAACTAACATCCTTAAACAGAAATAGATTATCTGGTCATTATCTTGTTGCTCTTTGTGCGACTTTTGCTGTTGTATTTCTCTGCAGTGTAACGGTGATTACATTTTAAAAGCACTTTTGGACATGTTCTCTCTTTTCTCTGCCAGATTGAATTCTGAACCTGCACTGACTGCCCTGTTCTATCGCTTTGACACTCACTGCTGGCCAGTATCAGTCTTGCTCCGACAACAGGAGAGGTCATGGTGCAACATCTTAAAGTCACAATTGTAACTTCTGATCAGTCACACATATGCAACATACAAAATGTGCAACTGATTCACTGTTGCTGATGCTCTGAAATCTGTTCAGAAATTCAAAGGCATTACCAGCTCACATTTAATGTGACATTGTGACCATAAAATGATACAATTTCCCCCCCCAAAAAAATCAGTTTTCATGGGCTTCAAGTACCAGTCAACACAACATTTAAACTGTAGCATAACAACTTTTAAACAGAACTAATATGGGCTGCCTTCAAAGTGCCGCTCGCCAATAAGTATAGGGTAGAATTTTATGGGCCACCTGGGGTTGTAAAATCGGATGCCACGCAGATGGTGCTGTGACGTTGTCTATCCAGTGCCATTGATATTTTACTAGCAAATGTGAAATCCTTGGAGGCCTTTTTGTGGGGTCTTTCCTGTCCAGGTATCCTGTGTCCAACAGAGGCACCCCCAAGGTAGTCTCCACCCCAACATGTTCATGCCACTCCTGTGCCCTGTCAGGGTCTGCCAACCTGATCCCAGAAAAACTCTGGACTTAGTTGCAGGTCTGGGAAAATGGTTTCTGTTCGGTCAGGAGAGCCAGTAGACCCCACAGTGCCTGCTGCTCCCATTGGAACTACTGGGACCAGAGAGGTCATGGAATCATAGAATGTTTACAGCACAGAAGGAGGCCATTTAGCCCATTGTGTCTATGCTGGCCGTCAGAAAGAATAATTCTCCGAGTGCCGCTTCCCTGTCTTCTCCCTTTAGCCCTGCACATTGCTCCTTTTCAGATAATTATTTTTAAAAATAAATTTAGAGTACCCAATTCTTTTTTTTCCAATTAAGGGGCAATTCAGTGTGGCCAATCCACCTACCGTGCACACCTATGGGTTGTGGGGCTGAGACCCACGCAGACACGGGGAGAATGAAGACATGCATACATACACAATGTAAATACTTTGGCACAGGCAACGCGTGAGCATATGGAGTGTAGTACTACTCTGTAGAGAGGATGTGTGAAGAGATCAGATCAGGTCATCCATAAAGGGTCATTCAGTAGTCTATTAACAGCGGGGAAGAAGCTGTTTTTGAAACTTTTAGTGCGTGTTCTCAGACTTTTGTATCTCCTGCCCGATGGAAGAAGTTGGAAGAGTGAATAATCCGGGTGGGAGGGGTCTTTGATTATGCTGCCCGCTTTCCCAAAGCAGCGGGGGGTGTAAGCAGAATCAATGGATGGGAGGCGGGTTTGTGAGATGGACTGGGCTGTGTTCACGACTCTCTGTAGTTTCGTACAGTCTTGGGCCAAGCAGTTGTCACACCAGGCTGTGATGCAGACAGATAGGGGCCGCGATTCTCTGGTCGGGCGCCAGAGTGCCGGCGCCAAAACGGGAGTACTTTACTCCGGTGCCGGCACCAGTTCCGAGACCCGATTCTCGGGTCCTGGGGGGGCCAGCATGGCGCTGGAGCGGTCCACGCTGTGGGGTCCGCGCATGCGCAGTTGGGCCGGCGCCAACTAGTGCATGCGCACTGGCCGTCATCCCCGTGCCTGCCCCGATGCCAAATGGCGCAGGGATCCAGGAGCCGTCACGGGAGGAAAGAGGTCCGCAGCCAGAGGTGCCGGCCTGCCGATCGGTGGGCCCCTATCGCGGGCCAGGCCACTACAGAGGGCCTCCCAGTGGTTGGACCCCCCCTCCCGTCCACAGGCCGCTGCCGGACCCTTCAACCCCAAGGTTCCGCCGCCCCAGAGCATGTTAGGATTTTTCGGACGTCCACTCGGCCCATCTGGGCTGGAGAATCACGGGCCCACCGGAGAATCACCGCTACAGCTGCTTGCGGCGATTCTCCATGCGGCCTGGCACCATTCGCGTGCGGCTGTTTTCACAGGGGTGGGAGAATCACGTCCCGACATCGGGGCGGTGTGGCGCAATTCGCATGGCGCCGCAGGGATTCTCCCACCCAGCGGGGTGTCGGAGAATCCCGCCCAGGGTGCTTTCGATGGTGTATTGGTAAAAATAAGTAAGAGTCAATGTGGACATGCCACATTTCCTGAGTTTCCTGAGCAAGTTTAGGCGCTGCTGTGCTTTCTTGGTCATAGCGTTGATGTGGGTGGACCAGGACAGATTGTTGGTGATGGGCATGATTTGTTATCTGTGTTGGTCCAACATCAACTGCACCTGGATGCAGTAAAATGAGAAACAGGCTTCCGACACAGGAGATGGTCCAACACTGTTTTATTGAACCTGTTGATTGCTGTACATAATCTGCTGTGGGTTGACACTCTATCAACTTAACTGATAACCTCCTACTGGCTTGACCAGACTAGCTCTCTATCACATGGTGAAGATGTTCATTGGCTTGTGCATGGCGACTATCTCCCTGGCCATGTCCTGTGAGAGCCTTAATGCCCTGTGGGCTTTTTGTGATGGTGTCCTGTCTGGTGATTGGTTGTTCTGTGTCGTGTGTGTTCATTGGTTATCCTGTGTGTCAATCACTGCCTGCCTGCATCTCATGATATACGAGTGGATATTATGACAGGGCACACCTAGGAATTTGAAGCTGTCAACCATCTCCACCTCAACACCATTGATGCAGCCAGAGGTGTGTACGATACTTTACTTCCTGAAGCCAATGACCAGCTCTTTAGTTTTGTTGACACTGAGGGAGACATTTTTATTGTTACATCAATGGGGACAGTTTCTCCCTGTCTACTGTGTCCAAATTTCTCATAATTATGATTTTGAATTTAAATTTCAAATCACCTCTCACCCTTCCCTTCTCAGAGGAAAACAGTCCCAAGAGGGTAGTACGGTAGCACAAGTGATCAGCACTGTGGCTTCACAGTGCCAGGGTCCCAGGTTCAATTCCCTGCTGGGTCACTGTCTGTGTGGAGTCTGCACGTTCTCCCCATGTCTGCGTGGGTTTCTTCGGGGTGCTCCAGTTTGCTCCCACAGTCCAAAGACGTACAGGTTAGGTGGATTGGCCATGATAAATTGCCCTTAGTGACTAAAAAAGGTTGGGAGGTGTTATTGGGTTATGGGGATAGGGTGGAAGTGAGGGCTTAAGTGGGTCGGTGCAGACTCGGACCGAATGGCCTCCTGCACTATATGTTCTCTGTTTTATGTTCTAATGTCTCCAAACTGTCCACACAGCTGAAGTTTCTCAATCATGGAGCCAGTCTGGTGAATATGTTCTGCACTCTGTTGAATGTCTTCACATCTTTCCTCAGATGCGGTGCCCAGGACTGGACGCAATATCCCAGTTGAGGCCAAACCAGCGGTTTGTGCCATTTGATTGGTCGGTGACTCTTGGAGGCCCTATGATTGTTTAAATGCTGTGGGGTGCCCAACCAAGTTGAGATGGGCACATTCTGAATTTTCAACCGGGCAGTGAGGTGGTGGCAGGACCACCATCTCAACCGAGGGATAAACGTTGGACAGTCTTGCGTATTGGGTATGGCGGTCAGATTTCATCGCTTGCCCTGTTCAGATCAAGCTGGGAAATACATGAAATCAATGTACCCACTTACCTAAACGATTGGAGCATTTGGTCTTAGTGGCTTCTGCGCTCCTCTTCCCTGCGAACACTGTTTGCAGTCAATAGTGGCAACAGGTAGGGACATGACAGCATCGGTACATGTGAGGATGAGGTGCTGCTAGGTGTGTTGCATTGGGAGGCCTGGGTTAGTGTGTAGGAGATGTCATGTGACGATGCGTTCTGTGGCATTGATCCCTCAACAAGGCCATTAGACCTCTTGTGGCGCTGTCACCAGATCTTCAGGGTCTCTGGTCCAACATTTGGAAATTGACTTTGCAGACCATCTGCTGCACTCCCTTACGAGGGTGAGTTTTCCTGGTCCTCTGCGGAACCAATATATCTCACCTCCTGCCCAGTTCCACCACTAATGCTTCGAGCACCACACCCGCCACTATGGAAACCATTCTCAGTCCTACTATTCAATTTTCTGATATTTCAAATTACAACAATTTCCTTCTGTGCAGTTTCCCTTTATGAAGGGCAGCCACTCTTTAAGAAGGGAACGAAAGAGAAAATGCTGGAAAATGTCAGCAAGTCTGGCAGCATCTGTGGGGAGAGAAAAGAGCTAACGTTTCGAGTCTGATGACTCTTTGTCAAAGCTAACAGACAGAGAAAGTGGGAAATATTTATGCTATGCAGTGAGAATGAAAGATGAGTCATAGCCATAGAAACCAAGGGGAAAGAGTGCTAATGGCAGTCCCCAGAGAGAACAAAAGATGTGAAAGGTCAAACAGCAGGGAAACTAACATCAGAGGATGAACTGTCGATGTGGGGGAAGCAAAGAGGAGAAAGGTGAAGGAAAGGTGGATAAGATTGGGGGGGGAATTAAATATATATTAAGAAAGAAAGAAATGGTAAAAGACAGTTAAAATGAAATGGGATGAAAATAAATGGGTGGAGGTGGGGTAGAGCTGATCATCTGAAGTTGTTGAATTCGATATTCAGGCCGGAAAGCTGTAGCGTGCCTAACCAGAAGATGAGATGTTGTTCCTCCAGTTTGCGTTGAGCTTCACTGGAACATTGCAGCAGGCCAAGAACAGACATGTGGGCATAGGAGCAGGGTCTTTTGTTAAAATGGCAAGCAACAGAAAGGTCAGGGTCCTGAATGCGCACAGACCGAAGATGCTCAGCAAAGCGATCACCCAGTCTGCGTTTGGTCTCTCCGATATAGAGGAGACCACATTGGGAGCAGCGAATGCAGTAGACTTAATTGGAAGAGATGCAAGTGAAATGCTGCTTAACCTGGAATGAGTGTAAGAAGGGAAGACAGGCAGCACCGGATGACATCTAAACAATATTGCTTGCCCCTGCCTTCTGCCACTTGACTGCAGACAATGTTTTGGAGAGAAAAGGACATGGGAGCCACTCAGACGAATGCTACACTCCTTTAGATTAAGTGGGTACATGTGTTGCCCACATCATGCAATGTCTGTTGCTCTCTCTTCTTGAATCTCATGGCAAGATGAAGCCACAGTAAGAAGTTTCTTAATATTTAAAACATTTTTTTTTTAAATTTAGAGTACCCAATTATTTTTTCTCCAATTAAGGGGCAATTTACCCTGGCCAATCCACCTAATCTGCACATCTTTGGGTTATGGGGGTTGATGTGTTGGGTAAACTGGTTCTACTCCAGCGTGGAAATGGTAGATAACTCACGACAGCAATTGCAGACCACACTGTGATGCAACATTTGGGGACTAATGTCTCTGCTTCCATTACAGCCCAAGCAGAAACTATCCAACATCTGCATGCTGCAGTAGAAGCTCAGACTAAGGTTATGCAATCTCACCTTTTTGCTATGAAAATCCAGCCTTACTGCTGATGTGTTGGGTAAGCTGCGTGTATGTGGACTGAGTTTGAAGCAGTGTAGAGAGAGACAGACTTCCAACACTTGATGAGATGCAACACGATTTTATTTAACATCTAACTATATGCTTAGCTGTGGGTTGACACTATGCTGACTTGACTGGAGACCTGAGGCTAGCCTGACCAGACAAACTGACTACCACATGGTGTTTGCACTGGCTGCTGCTCACGAGCTCTGACTGTCTCAGAGGCTGGATCCCGAGAGAGCGGGAAAACTGGTGCCCTCTGGCTTTATAATGGTCGGGTCCTGTCTGGTGATTGGCTGCTGTGTTCTGTGTGCTCACTGGTCATCCTGTGTGTCAATCACTACCTGTCTGCACTCCATCATATACATGGATGTATATTATGACAGGGGTGAAACCCGGCAGACACAGGGAGAATGTGCAAACTCCACACGGACAGTGACTCAGGGCCGGGATTCGAACCCGGGTCCTCAGCGCCGCAGTCCAAGTGCTAACCACTGCGCCACCGTGCTGCCCATTTCTTAATAATGTTAACATTTTCCTTACTTCGGCAGACTCTATAAATATTCTGTATTAGCACAATGAGCCCAAGAATATTATAATAAGTACTTCTGCAGAGGACTCATGGAGACCTTGATGGGTTGGCATACTTAAGAATGCTGATACCCGTGCACACTGAGATACAGGGTGTAATAAACTGGCTTGTCGGACAACCTCCTTTCACTGACCAGGAGCATGAAGGAATCCTCGACTCTAACTTAACGAAGAGCATTGCATAGAGCTTACCATCTCCTCAGGGTCTCCTTGTACTGCAGACCCAGAGACTCTGCTCCTGTTTTTGCAACCTTTGTGTGGGAAGATCACTGCTATCCCTGTGAGGGTGGAGCAGCACTTTGCAGCAAATACAGGATTGCATCGCAAAAGAACTTCAGAAACACTCAAGTATTTCCAGATACTTTGCAGTAGCAAAAAGAGTTGTAAATAAATTATAACAGTTGTGTCCTAAGCTCTCAAAAGAGGCCAAAGACAAAAAGAAACACAGCTCATGCTCGTTGAGTTGGTAAGCGGGTTAATGCCAAATTCTATCCCGGGTCTGTACTGAGTGATGCATATTTTTATGTTGCCATGTGTCAGTTTCCCCTTTCTTAAAATCTAATATCAGGTGTCTGGTCTCGAGACACATGCTGGGTCCCACAGTAACACACAAGTGCAAAAATACATGAATCACTTTCCATATTTACATTGTAGAACCATGGGGTCCTCTGCAGATCCATCTGTTTTACATGTGGGAGTGCAGCCTCAGGCATCAGAACAACATGGACAGCTACATCCTGTCACATCAAAGGGACTTTGGCTATTCTTTTTGGTCAGGCAGGAACAAAGGAATCGCAAATGGCTGCAACATCCTTAGGCTAGAGAAGGGACCATGAGCCAGGATACCTGTGCTTGGTTGGGATGCAGTGAGATGGCAACCTAACAGGCCGGTGTGGTTCTGTGTCATTCAAGAAAGCACATAAAAATACTGCACAACTTCTCCTGCAATGATCGACTTTTAGAATCATACAACACATGAGAGGGCCATTCCAGCTATTGTGCCCATGCTGGATCCCTAAAAGACCACGACCTTCCTCAGAGCCCTGCAGGGGTACCACAGGGATCGGCTCCAGGACCCCGGCCATACACTTTTTAAAAAAAATTTAGAGGGCCCAATTATCTTTTTCCACAAAAGGGGCAATTTAGCGTGGCCAATCCACCTACTCTGCACATCTTTGGGATCTGAAGGTGAGACCCATGCAGACACGGGGAGAATGCAAAAACTCCACACAGACAGTGACCTGGGCCGGGATCGAACCGGGTCCTCGACGCCGTAGGCAGCAGTGCTAACCATTTCGCCACCCTGCTGTCGTAACCCCAGCCATTCACAATATATATTAATGATTTAGATGACGGAGGACATCAGGGTTGCGCAGTGAGTTAGCCCTGCTGCCTCACGGCGCCGAGGTCCCAGGTTCGATCCCGGCTCTGGGTCACTGTCCGTGTGGAATTTTCACATTCCCCCCGTGTTTGCGTGGGTTTCGCCCCCACAACCCAAAGATGTGCAGGATAGGTGGATTGGCTATGCTTAATTGCCGCTTAATTGTAAAAAATGAATTGGGTACACTAAATGTAAAAGAAAAATGATTTAGCTGAGGGAACAAAATGTAATATCTCCAGATTTGCAGATGACACTAGGTTTGGTGAGTGGGTGAGCTGTGAGGAAGATGCAGAGATCATTCAGAGTGATTTGGATCAGTTGAGTGAATGGGCAAATTAATGACCGATGAAGTATAATTTGGGAAATGTGAGGTTATCCACTTTGGTAGCAAAAACGGGAAGGCAGACTATTATTTGAATGGCCATAGATTAGGAGAGGGGAATGTGCAATGAGACCTGGGTGTCCTTGTACACCAGTCACTGACGGTAAACATGCAGGTACAGCAGGTGATAAAGAATGCAAATGGTATGGTGGCCTTCATTGCGAGAGGATTCGAGTACAGGAGCAGGGATGTTTTGCTGTAATTATACAGGGCCTGGGTGAGGCCACACCTGGAATATTGTGTGCAGTTTGGGTCTCCTTATCTGAGGAAGGATGTTTTTGCACTCAAGGGAGCGCAGCAAAGGTTTACCAGACTGATTCCTGGAATGACCCCTGAAAGTGCTCTGCCACTTACCTTTCCCAGCTTCTTGGTGCCGATTTGCCAGTTTGGAGAGATCACACCTCCACTTCTGGCTTCCTCAGTCACTTCCATCCACGCCAGCTTGGTTGGAGACGGACCTCTTTCTTCTATTCTTAGGAGAGTCCATCTCACTGACGTCCTTCAGGTCCTGCAGCAGGGTCTCCAAGGTAAGACTGTGAGAGACCAGGAGAGCAGCTTTCCATTCCTCCAAAATCCATGTCGAACTGTCACAGTTTACCCTCTGATTTTAGTTTCTCTGCTGTTTAGCCTTTCAAACCTTTTATTCTCTCCGGGACTGCCATTAGCACTCTTTTCCTTTGGTTTCTGTGGCGATGACTCATCTTTCATTCCCTCACCCCACAGTATAAATATCTCCCACTTTCTATGTCTTTTAACTTTCACAAAGGGTTATCTGGACACGGAACGTTAGCTCTTTTCTCTCCCTACAGATGCTGCCAGACCTCCTGACATTTTCCAGCATTTTCTCTTTTGGATTCAGGTTCCAGCACGGTGGTAATTTGCTTTTGTATAATGTGATAAATGATCTGCTTGACTGGTGTTGGTTGAGGAATGAATGTTGGCCGGAACACTGGAGAATTCCCTGCTGTTCATCGTAGTGCCGTGGGATCCAGGGCTGGTGGATCCATGTGGAATCAAAACCTTCAGAAAAAGGATATAAGATCACAAGAAACTGCAGAGTGTGCAGAAACTCAGCCCAATACATCACACAAGCTTGCCACACCCACACTGTTTCTGTATACACCTCCCACTGCCTCAGGAAGGCATGATGTGGAGATGCCGGTGGCAGACAGCATTATCAGTGACCCCTCCCACCCAGGTATTGCCTTCTTCCAGACCCTTCCATCAGGCAGAAGGTACACAATTCCGAAGACTCGCACATCCAGACATAGGAACAGCTTCCTCCCCACAGCTACAAGACTCCTCAACGACTCCCCCTCGGACTGATCTGTTCCCTGTTCACAACGCCCTATGCTGCTCTTGCTCATGTATTTGCTTTGTTTGGCCCCTTGTGCCACACTGTAACCAATCAGTTTGTCGATGTATCATTTATCAATGTTTTCTGTTGATTATTCTTTTGTCTCCTATGTACGTACTGTGTATGTTCCCTCGGCCGCAGAAAACTACTTTTCACTGTACTTCGATACGTGTGAAAATAAATTCAATCAATCAATCAATCAATCAATCAATCAATCAATCAATCAATCAATCAATCAATCAATCAATCAATCAATCAATCAATCAATCAATCAATCAATCAATCAATATGGTGGTGCGGAGGGTAGTACTGCAGCCTCACGGCACCAAGGTTCCAGGTTCGATCCCGGCTCTGGGTCACTGTCGGTGCGAAGTTTGCACATTCTCCCCATGTTTGTGTGGGTTTCACTCCCACAACCCAAAAGAAGTGCAGGGTAGGTGGATTGGCCACACTAAACTCCCCCTTAATTGGAAAAATGAATTGGGTACTCTAAATTTTAGAGAATTTTTTTTTTTTAAACGGTATCTAGAACATTAATGAGAACAAGTTCAAGCGTGTGGACTATTTGACCTAGGAAGTCTTTGCCGTCTACCTCAGTACTAACCTGCAGTACAGCCAAATGCAAGCATTTTGTTTATACCTGATAGAGCAAGAATGTCACGATTGTTCTATATCAGTGGTTCCCAAATGGTGTGCTGCCGTGAAGACCCCTTCCACAAATGTGTCGCGAATAAAGATTCAAATTGATTCAAAATTCATGTAATCAACCTAAAACTAGCTTTAATCTTCAGCTCCGTGGATGGCACCTCCAACTCCTGCCGAATCTTGGGCCTCTGGGAAAGACTACACATACATGGTTTAGATATTTTTTAAAAATAAATTTAGTGTACCCAATTCATTTTTTCCAATTAAGGGGCAATTTAGTGTGGCCAATCCACCTATCCTGCACATCTTTGGGTTGTGGGGGTGAAACCCACGCAAACACGGGGAGAATGTGCACACTCCACACGGACAGTGACCCAGAGCCAGGATCGAACCTGGGACCTCGGCGCCGTGAGGCAGCTGTGCTAACCACTAGGCCACCATGCTGCCCATGGTTTTGATATTTTATGCTGGTCAGGCCCTGTTGCCTTTTTTCCCTACTGTAAATATGTCAGTCAGTGAGGCTGCCCTCCTTCCTTTGGATATCAATATTCTATTGTTCAGAGTCGCCAGGTATCAAATCATACCACCACAATGTTCAACCGGCTATCGATCAAAGAGCCAAACACCAATTAGTTAGTTCAGGATCAAGGGTACTTTATTTACACACAGAATTAATCATGCAACATAAACACTACTAGTTAAACTACACCTATCGACTATGACAACCCAGGGCAGCACGGTGGCCTAGTGGTTAACACAACCGCCTCACGGCGCTGAGGTCCCAGGTTCGATCCCGGCTCTGGGTCACTGTCCGTGTGGAGTTTGCACGTTCTCCCCGTGTCTGCGTGGGTTTCGCCCTCACAACCCAAAAAAATGTGCGGAGTAGGTGGATTGGCAACGCTAAATTGCCCCTTAATTGGAAAAAATAATTGGATAATCTAAATTAAAAAAAAAAAAAAAAATAGACTATGACAACCTGTACTTACCTTCAGACATCCGGCTTAGGTCAGAGGAACAGTGGCCATTGTTTGGATCTGTATCTATCGGGTCTGTAGAAGTAACTGCTGCTCAGCTAAGCTCATCTGCCTGGTGGCGAGCATTGAACTTGACCTTGCTTCTGGTGATGCTGCACTTGGAAGTAGACGTTGCCGGGGCACCAGGTCCAAGAGAGGCCGAACACATGGTGGTCTCTTTTTTTATTCTTGGGGGCTTTCGCGCTCTTTTGGGTGGTCCTTCAGTTTGGACCCCATTAATTGGGTAACTCCTGATCACTGTGTTCGATTTGAACCAATAAAGGGGCGGGTGCCTTAATAGCTGGGTGTGTCGCAAGCGGTCATTGACCCTGTTGTTTACGCTTCCCAGTACAGGGAGCAGCACTGAAATGTCTGCGGTTGCATCGGTCGCTCAAGTATCAGTCCTTTGTCTGGCGGAGATGGGCCGTCAAATGCTAATCGGTTGGGGGTTTCGATACCGTCTGGATTCCTTACTCACAAATTTACATTCAGGCTGTGAGCCTGCCTGAATCTCGCATTGTCCATTTTTCACGCTATGCTTTGCGACCTTCCCTGTTCCTAGTTGTAAATGGTCATCCCATTCCCAGATGGCTACAGCCCATGTGCATGACCAACTGGACTTGGAGATGAAGGCAAAGGTCCCGGGCGCCTGCACAAGAAGCAAAAACACAAAGGGCGCAAAAACTCTGGGAGACGTGAGGGAGACAGGCAGAGGTAAAAAAAAATATAAGGAGGACAGGGAGAAGTTAAAAATGAAGTTCCCAGTAAGGGAAGAAGACAAGAGAAAATAAGAGGTGTGCCTCAAAATATTTTGTGATGTGGAGATGCCGGCGTTGGACTGGGGTGTCCACAGTAAGAAGTCGTACAACACCAGGTTAAAGTCCAACAGGTTTGTTTCAAACACTAGCTTTCGGAGCACTGCTCCTTCCTCAGGTGAATGGAGAGGTATGTTCCAGAAACATATATATAGACAAATTCAAAGATGCAAGACAATGCTTAGAATGCGAGCATTTGCAGGTAATTACATCGTTACAGATCCAGAGATAGGGGTAACCCCAGGTTAAAGAGGTGTGAATTGTCTCAAACCAGGACAGTTGGTAGGATTTCGCAAGCCCAGGCCAGATGGTTGGGGGGTGAATGTAATGCGACATGAATCCCAGGTCCCGGTTGAGGCTGCACTCATGTATGCGGAACTTGGCTATAAGCATCTGCTCGGCGATTCTGCATTGTCGCGCATCCTGAAGGCCACCTTGGAGAACGCTTACCCGGAGATCAGAGGCTGAATGCCCTTGACTGCTGAAGTGTTCCCCGACTGGAAGGGAACATTCCTGCCTGGTGATTGTTGTGCGATGTCTGTTCATTCGTTGTCGCAGCGTCTGCATGGTCTCGCCAATGTATCACTCCGAAGCGTTGCTATTATTTGTAGTATATATTTTGTAGTATAGATGTGTGCCATGACATATATAATGTCGGGAACCATTGCTCTATCTGATATTAAGGTCTTACACCCAGAATATTAATCTGTTTCAGGTTTTCAAAACGTGACATTTTCTATTTTTAGTTTAATTTAGATTTCCAACAATAATATATTTTTTGTATTTCTTACATTGAAGGCCGGAGTTGAGTCACCTCAGCACGACAGCATTCATGTTTCCTACATCGTCAAGGTCTTTGGTTGTTCCTATAATATTTTGTGCACTGCACTTTGCCTTAAAATGAAGCAGGAATCTTTGTTTCAATCCTTTAGGATGTAATTGCCCTTCAATGGCAACATCTTGGTTAATGGGAGGTAGCCTTGCAGTGTTTTAGTTATCCATCTCACAGTCAATAAAGCCACCTCCTCTTTCCTTCTCAAGTGCAGTGCACCAGTAGATTAAATTGTTTGAAGTGGAGCAGTTAGCAGTACACCAGTGAGTCACACTGCAGTGGTGTTAGCATCTGGATACATATAACAGAGATAAGGGCAACAGCCTGTGAAAATCTTTTGTACATTTTTTGGGTATGATGGCCGGGATTCTCCCCTACCCGGTGGGGCGGGGGGTCCCGGCATAGCGGAGTGGCGCCAACCACTCCGGCGCGGGCCTCCCCAAAGGTGCGGAATTCTCTGCACCTTTAGGGGCTAGGCCCGCGCCGGAGTGGTTTCCGCTATGCCGACTGGCACCAAAACTGGCACCAACGGCCTTTGGCGTTATGCCACCCGGCGTCGGGGCTGGCTGAAAGGCCTTCGCCGGTCCGCGCATGCGCCGGTGCATCAGCGGCCGCTGACGTCACCACCGGCGCATTCGCGGTAGGTGGAGGCCGTGGCGGCGGCGGAAGAAAAAGAGTGCCCCCACGGCACTGGCCCGCCCGCCGATCGATGAGCCCCGATCGCGGGCCAGGCCACCGTGGGGGCACCCCCTGGGGTCCGATCGCCCCCCCCCCAGGACCCCGGGGGCCCGCTCGCGCCACCAATCCCGCCGGCACCAGAGGTGGTTTAAACCACGTCGGCGGGATTGGCCTGTCAGTGGCGGGACTTCGGCCCACCACGGGCCGGAGAATCGCCGCGGGGGGCACGCCGATCGGCAGGGTGTGATTCCCACTCCCGCCGATTCCCGGGTGGCGGAGAATTCCGGCCACGGCGGGGGCGGGATTTACACCGTCCCCGGGCGATCCCCCGACCCTGCAGGAGGTCGGAGAATTCCGCTCGGTATCAATGCCAGATTGCTTCCTCAGTGTTAGAAACTTACACAAAAAAGTGGTAAGTTTTGAAATATGTGCTGATGACAGACATGGGTTGAAACGTTATGGGCAACCAAGTATCAATGTGTGCTCAAATACCAAATGTGTATTTCTGAATGAGTGTGGCTCCCTATTGGCTTGGTGCACCCATAACATTAAATATCACCTCGACCTCCCAGTGTCTACTTTGGTTTCCTCCGGGAGCTCGGATTTCCTCCCTCAGTCCAAAGATGTGCAGGTTAGATGGATTGGCCATGCTAAATTGCCCATTAGTGTCCAACGGTTAGGTGGTGTTATGGGGATAGGGCGGGGGAGTGGGCCTGGGTTAGGTTTTCTTTTGAAGGGTTGGTGCAGACTCGATAGGCCGAATGGCCTCCTTCTGCACTGTCAGAATTCTAACATATGATTCACTAGTTGGCATTTCTAGCTCCATGTCCTGTGACACTAAATTATTTCTGCAATTTGTTTCCTAGTCTCCCATATCCACAGAGATTTGTTGCTCCAGATGGACTTCTCGTACCTTGCTCGACTGGTTACAGTTTTGTGTCAGCATCTTTTTCAACTATGAGATGGTACTGCAACTGATGCTAATCTTGTCCTCATATAACGTCTACATGTGGAGTTTTCGAGATGGATAGAAATGAGGGCCTTTATAATTTAGGAATACGGAGAACAATTATAGCAGCTCTGTTGCTACCATAATTGAGATTTTCTTTTATTCATTCACTGGATGTGGGCAGCAGCAGTTCGGCTAGCATTTGTTGCCTATTCCTTTTTTAAAAATAAGTTTAAAGTGCCCAATGCATTTTCTCCCAATTAATGGGTAATTTAGTGTGGCCAATCCTCCTCACCACATCTTTGGGTTGTGGGGGTGAGACCCACGCAAACACGGGGAGAATGTGCAAACTCCACATGGACAGTGACCCGGGGCTGGGATTGAACCCGGGTCTTCGGCGCCATGAGCGACCCTGTTGCCCATTCCTAATTGCCCTTCAGAAGATTGTGCTGAGCTGCCCTCTTGAACTGTTTTAGTCTGTCGTATGAAGGTATGGAGCACAGCAGTCAGTTTAGCGTCCGGCGCGAATCTCAGTTCCAGCCAGACACCTGATTCTTTGCCCAATCGCGATCCGCTATGCTGGCATCATGGGGCAGAGAATCCAGACCAGGGTAGATGCAGGAAGTATGTTCCTGATGGTGGGGGTGTCTAGAGCCAGGGGTCACAGCCTGAGGACACAGCAAAACCATTTAGGACTGAGATGAAGAGAATTTTCTTCACCCAGAGAGTGGTGACTCTGTTGATCTGCTACCACAGAAAGCATTGTCGGCCGGATTCTCTGTGCCTCGGACTATGTGTTGATGCAGGGCAGGATTTGTGGAGGTCTACGACAGCAAAACTGGCACCGCATCTGGACCAATTCAGCGACCGTTGAGGGGCTAGCACCGGCACCACATGGAACACGACTGATTCCAAAGGGAAACGGTGTCTGATTCACCAGGTCTGTGATTGACACTCAGGAGGCTGACAAGCTGCAGCTACAGATACACATTTTACTTCCCACACACACTCATCCCAGCTAACAAGATGGCACTGGTTGCAATGGAGCATGTCCATCCCATTGATGGGTTGGCTGGGGCCAAAGATCACCTGGGGGGGTGGTTTGAGGAAAACCCTAATGACCCGTGGCACTAAGTTCACAGTAGCAGTCAATGGCGTGCGCAGCTGCATGGTTGCCTTGCAGGCTGTGGCAATGGTGTTTCATGCCCATCCAGCCCACCTGCTGGCCATCCCCGCTGCTCCCCCCAGTCCTGGCACCAAGGACCTTGATGCAGTGCAGAAAAATATTTAACATCACACGAGTGGTCAGACTTGATGAATGCATATTCAAATATGATATTTTTACAATAAAGGGCAGCATGGCTGCACAGTGGTTAGCACTGTTGCATCACGGTGCCGAGGTCCCAGGTTTGATCCTGGCTCTGGATCACTGTCCGTGTGGAGTTTGCACGGTCTCCCCGTGTTTGCGTGGGTTGCTCCCCCACAACCCAAAGATGTGCAGGGTCGGTGGATTGGCCACGCTAAATTACCCCTCAATTGGAAAACATTAATTGGGTACACTAAATTTATTTTTTTTAATGATATCCTTACTGGGTCACTGTCCGTGCGGAGTTTGCACATTCTCCCCGTGTCTGCGTGGGTTTCACCCCCACAACCCAAAGATGTGCAGGATAGGGAGATTGGCCACTCTAAATTGCCCCTTAATTGGAAAAAATAATTGGGTACTCTAATTTTATTTTTAAAGAATGATATCCTTACAATTAACGCCAGCCTCCGATACTGTTCCATCCACCATCCCGCCTCACTCACCTACCAATGTTCTTTGCCAAGGAAAGCTAATATTTTGCATTCATAGCTTACCCCAATCTCACACACTTAGCACCACTTTCAAGTTCACATCCACATCACTAGGTTTGAATACCCTGCTAGCTATTCAACTGTGACAGGCACAAGTGAGCAGCAGCAAGGCCAACACACATGCCAGTTCCCTAGAAGGTGACAAGATCACAAATAAGTTCTGCTGCAAAGTGCTCAGATGAGGACTTTGATGGGCGTAAGTACAGAGAAAAGCATGCAAACAGAAATACTAAGTGCATTGGCAGGTCTGCCAGAAATCCTGTGGTCACTGTCATACCTGATTCCAACTTGGCACAGGGCTTTGCACAGAGGATGGAGCCCATGTATTCCAGCGTGGAAACGGTAGATCATTCACGACAGCAATTGCAGACCCCACTGCGATGCAACATCTGGGGACTAATGTCTCAGCTTCCATTGCAGCCCAAGCAGAAACTATCCAACATCTGCATGCTGCAGTAGAAGCTCAGACTAAGGTTATGCAATCTCACCTTTTTGCTATGAAAATCCAGCCTTACTGCTGATGTGTTGGGTAAGCTGGGTCTATGTGGACTGCGTTTGATGCAGTGTAGAGAGAGACAGGCTTCCAACACTTGAAGAGATGCAACACGATTTTATTGAACAACTAACTATAATACATGCTTAACTGTGGGTTGACACTATGCTGACTTGGCTGGAGACCTGAGGTTAACCTGACCAGACAAACTGATTGTTCTAGCTACTGCTCACGAGCTCTGTCTGTCTCAGAGGCTGGACCCCGAGAGAACGGGAAAACTGGTGCCCTCTGGCTTTGTAGTGGCCGTGTCCTGTCTAGTGATTGGCTGCTGTGTTCTGTGTGCTCACTGGTCATCCTGTGTGTCAATCACTGCCTGTCTGCACTCCATCATATACCTGGATGTATATTATTTATTTTTTTTTTTTATAAATTTAAATTACCCAATTATTTTTTCTATTAAGGGGCAATTTAGCATGGCCAATCCACCTACTCTGCACATTTTTGGGTTGTGGGGGCGAAACCCACGCAGACACGGGGAGAATGTGCAAACTCCACACGGACAGTGACCCAGAGCCGGGATCGAACCTGGGACCTCAGCGCCGTGAGGCGGTTGTGCTAACCACTAGGCCACCGTGCTGCCCTCTGGATGTATATTATGACAACTACCTTACAGGCTTCCACAGCTGCCATTTCATGGCAGCAGATATCAGTGTACAAAGGGGTTTTCAGGCTCTCACAGCAGCCCAGCAGTCAGTGTTCCAACAGATTACTACAATACAGATTGCAGCCTGAGGGCATGGCAGTGGCTCTGTTCCATCTCAGAAAACAGCATTAATCCTCCCACAACTGCCACTTGGTAAGTATCCTTGTTCTCGTCTATCAGCCAGTCATCCCAGTCTACTGCTGTCCAACCTGTGGCACATTACTTTCTTCTACTCAATGTAAATGTACCAATCATATGATGAGGATTGGTAAAACGATATGTGGGTTCTTTATTTGAAGTTAAGCCTATATACATACCGTGTAAACAGGCAGCTATATATAAATGTCTGCCTTCTACATCTGCTGATGTTTTCTGAATGTGGAGTCATGGGACGACTATATCACATCCTGTCTCGCTGGTAGTAATAAATAGCAGTTTAAGATATGCCCTTTGAAAGTTACAAGTGCATCCTATCACAGCATGGTGAGGGAGTCTATCACCCATCCCTCTGAGCCCAGAGCTCCTGAAAGGACATTTGCAGCTTCTACCACTAAAATCCAGCTGCCCTGCTGCAACCACTGGATTGTATGGGGAACTGGGACAGGCAAAGGCATCCGCAGGGCAGGCATGAAGGTAATACACAAGCGTCGACCTTTGCGCTGAATATTGGATAGCTTGTTTGATAAAATAGGTTTGAAATGGTTGTCTTGTAGTGAGATTTTTTTTTTTTAAATTTAGAATGCCCAATTAATGTTTTCCAATTGAGGGGCAATTTAGCATGGCCAATCCACCTACCCCGCACATCTTTGAGTTGAGGGGACGAAACCCACGCAAACACAGGGAGAATGGGCAAACTCCACACGGACAGTGACCCAGAGCCGGGATCGAACCTGGGACCTCGGCACCGTGAGGCAGCAGTGCTAACCACTGCATCACCATGCTGCCCCTGGTGAGTTTTATTTCAGCATTGTGGCCAAGAGGACATTGGAAGGATCCTCTGGTTTAAATCCTGTTTTCCCTGTGTATTCCCTTTATTTTGTTTTGTTTTGGCTTTTATAATTTCTTTACCTGTACAATTAATGGGACCTATCCCTTCAAGAGAGACTTCGCCAGGGCAGCACGGTGGCGCAGTGGGTAGCATTGCTGCCTCATGGGCGCCAAGGTCCCAGGTTCGAAATCGGCTCTGGGTCACTGTCCGTGTGGAGTCTGCACATTCTCCCCGTGTTTGCGTGGGTTTTCCCCCCACAACCCACAGATGTGCAGGTTAGGTGGATTGTTCACGCTAAATTGCCCCTTAATTGGAAATAAATGAATTGGGTACTCTAAATTTATTTTAAAAAAGATAGACTTCCTCTTTAATTAAAGTAAAAGGAATCAAGCAGGATGTGTTGACATCGGTGATGATTCACCTTGATGGACTTGGTTGTCGGCCAATGTGCTGCTCACTTTGCCGGGCTCTTATATATAAATTTAATACAATTTACAGTGCAGAAGAAGGCCATTCGGCCCATCGAGTCTGCACCGGCTCTTGGAAAGAGCACCCTACCCAAGATCCACACCTCCACCCTATCCCCATAACCCAGTAACCCCACCCAACACTAAGGGCATTTTGGACACTAAGGGCAATTTATCATGGCCAATCCACCTAACCTGCACATCTTTAGACTGTGGGAGGAAACCAGAGCACCCAGAGGAAACTCACGCACACACGGGGAGGATGTGCAGACTCCGCAGAGACAGTGACCCAAGCCGGAATCGAACCTGGGACCCTGGAGCTGTGAAGCAATTGTGCTATCCACAAAACTACCCCAAAGGGCCCTTACATGAAACATGGGAACAAGAGGAAGCATTCCCAAGATATTATGCAAATATAATTCAGAAGAAATATAATGTCCTATGATTTCTCCTCTTTCAATGACAGGCTGATTTATTGGAATGTGGAGGATGAATGATTTTAAGAAAACATGAAAGAATCTCAGTGGGTTAATCAATTGATGTCATATTTAGTATCGGCAATTTCATGCAATCTAATTTGTATCAAAAGTTATTTTTGCAGCCTTTTAAGGTCATACTAAATATCCAATCACATACATTACTAACTCGAGAACTTATTTTAATTGATAGTCTATACTGAATGGTGCTGACCATTCTGGAATGTTCCGCCAAGGACACATTAAGGCTTCATCTAGTTTTAGTTTAATTTTGAACTCAGAGCTGAAGGAATTTAGAATTTCTCTCTGCTTGAGAGGGTAAATCTTTCTCAGACACCTGTTTGGAAACTCTGTTTTCTCCTCAGTAAAGCTGCAGGACAATCGAGTGAGTCTGGAAACCAAGTAAGAGAACAGTCCAAGCTGAGAGCTTGAGTTGAGGGGAGACAAAAAAATTATTACGGAGATCCAGACAAGCCATTAGCTGCTGGCCAGGGCAGTACGTGGCACAGTGGTTGGCAAAAAAAAAAAAATTGGATGCTCTAAATTTTAAAAAAAGGGTGGGAAGTTGAAAGGGGGAATAGTTGATTAACTGGCCGCTAATTTGTTACAGTCATTGCATATTTCAACTTTGTTCCAGTTATAAATAAACAGTTGTTGTGTTTAACTTACAAACCTGGTGCCTGTAAGTCATTGGAATCATCAAGGGTCAAAGATCTCAGAAATTTGATACACATTATTGGTTAATTCACTTGACTTAGAAATTCACTTGCGTTGGGACTCTGGGGCCTGTGGAACTAGAAGTGACCACGCATTCGCCCAGGGTGTCATTGCAACACAGTATTGGTCAGTAACAAATGGAAGATAAGGTCTGTAGAATTGGAGATTGGTGTTTGTTTACTACAGTAGTACCAAATCATCAGATGAGGCAATCACAGGCAGCCCAAATGGCAAGAGAATTTATTGGTTGGATCCTCCTTTTCTCTTGGTCCTCCTCCTTCTGTGCAGGATACTGAGAACCACCATGGCTCAGGTGAATACTGTGGGTCCCCTCCAGAGTGGCCGAGACAGAAGCACAGTGGTGATTTACTCAATGATGCTTCGTATGGTTGTATGGTGTATGTGTTCTTCCCACATGACCTTGGGTGGCGCTCCAGTCATAAGCTCAGCAGACACCCTCTGGTTTGATATGGCAGCTCAAATATTGAAGGACTGTTTCAGAATAGCAGGTAATCACCTGCATGATGTGCTGAGCATAGTCACACAGCCACTGCACATTTAAAGAGTGGAACACTTTATGGTTATGGGACATCTCTACATTTTAAATGTGGTGCTTGTAAAGCCATTTGTGTGTCTGCCTCTTGGTTAGGAAGAGGGTAACCAACCAGGACCCCAAGTTAAGCAGTCTGCTGTGGGTCTAGGTTCACACAGTATAATGGTCATTCATGTATGGCACTAAATGTCATGATATGCAGACATGCAGATAATGATAGACAGACAGGCACAGACAGGCAGCTAATGAACACAGAGAACTGGACATGACCAATGAGCAGGCAAGACACTCAGGGGTGGTATCTCACTATAAAAGGCACGAGGCACTCACACTCGGCCTCTTTCCACTGATGAACATCTACAGAGTGAGTCAGGGTGTATGTACAGTATCACACCTCCAGCACATGGCTAAGAGGTAGTCTGGTTCAGTCAGACAGAGTAACCACACTTAGGTTAGCAGAGAGTCAAACTCATAGAGAACTGTGCTAACTGTGCTACAGAGTTCAATAAATCAGATTGAACCTCGTGCAGTGAACACTACCCCATCCCTAAGCAGGAGGAACTCACCAGTGAGATGGCACACGCACGTTTTTTTCACCAAGTTAGATGCGTCACATGGATTTCATCAAGGCTTGTAAGGAGACGTTCTCCAGGCATGGTATCCCACTCATGAGTGACAATGGCCCGTGCTTCAACAGCCACGAGTGGTCTATGTTTGCCAAGTCATACCATTTCAAACATGTCACTTCCAGCCCACACTATCCGCAGCCCAATGGGAAAGTTGAAAAAAGGGTGCACATTGTGAAACAGCTCAACTGCAAGGCCGCGGATTCTGCTTCTGACATCTACCTCGCGCTGCTTGCGTTCAGGGCGACCCCACTGTCCACTGGCATGTCACCGGCTAAACTCCTAATGAACAGGGACCTGCGGACGACACTTCCAGCCATACACTTGCCCAACATGGATCACCTCCCGGTGCTGCAGAAGGTGCAGCAGCTCCGAAACCAGCAAAAGCAGGGCTATGATGCTTATGCCACCGATTTGGCTGTGTTATCCCCGGCAGACACTGTCAGGATCAAGATACCGGATGGTGGCTGGTCTGCTCCAGCTGTTGTTGTTCGACAGGCTGCACCCTGCTTGTATGTTGTACGTATGGCTGATGGTTCTGTTGTGCAACGAAACAGACGGGCACTGCGCAAAGTTGCCTGCCCGCAACCGCTTTCTTCTCCGTTTCCGTCCGTTGTTTTGCCACCTCCTGATACCTCAAACTACGAGGCCCCCAGTCAGGCTTCAATCCTGCCTATCAAGGCGCCATCGTCCCCACCACCACCTCTCCGGGCGGTCGACAAGGATCAGACGCAAGCCCCAGAGACTGGACTTATAAACATTTGTTTTGTTTGCTATGTTCTGTTTTCTCACATTAGACAGCTGTCTTCACATGTAAATACGTTCACATATGCCACCGCTTGTAAATATGTTAATGTATGCCACCATATGTAAGTACGTTCCATATGCCAACGAAACATTAAAAAAAGGAGATGTCATGATATGCAGACATGCAGGTAATGATATACAGACAGGCAGCTGATAAACACAAAGAACTGGACATGACCAATGAGCAGGCAGGACACTCAGGGGTGGTATCTCACTATAAAAGGCACGAGGAACTCACACTCCGCCTCTTTCCACTGATGAACATCTACAGAGTGAGTCAGGGTGTATTTACAGTATCACACCTCCAGCACGTGGCTAAGAGCTAGTCTGGATCAGTCAGACAGAGTAACCACACTTAGGTTAGCAGAGAGTCAAACTCATAGAGAACTGTGCTAACTGTGCTATGAGATCAATAAATCAGATTGAACTAACTTGAAGGTCTGGAGTATCTTATGGTTAAAGCTGCATCCAGTTGCAGCCTGTGTTATCCCAGAGTACATGACACATCACTAAACAGTGGTCAGAGTGGCCAGGGAAGCATTTTGGAAGTGGGGAAGAAGACTACCTTGGATAATGAAAGCACACTGGCACAACCATTGTCGCCCAGTTACGAAATACCTACTGTTACTTGGCAACCTGGGCAACAGAGCTTATGCGTCCTATTTCATTCTAGTCTTGTGAATGACTCATTGTAAATTTAAGAAGAGGCTGCTCCGGTTGCATGCAAGAAGCATCAGAAAAAGTTCACAACTATGTATCAAATCGCTGAATACCATTATCAAACCTCTGGTAAAATTCCCACAATCCCAAACAATATAAATGGAACTTGACTTATTCCCGCGCTATAAAACAATATCCTATATGACCGATGATCAGGGTTAATGAGTACTTGTATCAATATTACTGTTGGATTGGTTTGCACAGAAGAGCTGGTATGTTGTCCTTTTAACTTATACATTATTAAAGTTAACCTTGTGATATGTAAATCTAAATAAGGAAATTATTAGATTTTTACAGTTGAAATAAATAGTGTTCCTGTTATCAAGCTGCCTCAGCTATCTGTATTCCACACCTTAGAATGCACACCGTCCTTGAATACAATGCAGACGGAATTCTTGAAAAAATTAGTCAATTGACTTTGAGTAAAAGTGTTGCCAGAAGGGTCAATGTGCACCAGTCAATTGAATCATTGACTGAAGTGGAGTAAACAGGTGGTTGGATCACATTCAGATTACTTCAAGATCATTTAGGTATAACAATAAGAACTTACACCTTACATACCACCTTTAATGGACAAAGACATATAGAGGAGACGGGTAATATAGAGGCAGTGAAGGGTCAAATTGTTTCCAGTTCTGTAACTTTAAAAAAACTTAAGTTGCATGGAGGTGGGGTGAGAGAAAGGTAATGGAAGATCTAATGGCTGAGGAAGTTTCTATCACACGGGAGGGTGCTGCATTTCTTCAGGTTTGCAATTGGAGTTGCAAAATAATTTTATGGAACCACTTTCCTCTGTTCAGAAATGGGACCTCTGCTTAGTTCAACAAATATAAATTGTAACTGTTCAAGAGGCCAATGTGAAAACAATGATGGTCAGCAAAGAACAGAAAGTTCAGATTTGCAATGATAATTTGTGAACTTTACTCCGATGAGTAATAATAAAGGCAAAGGATTTCTGAAAATCTTGAATATTAAATGCGCGATTCTCTGGAAAAATTTCTAAATTCATTTGTCACGTTTTTTTCAAGGAGTTTCCGTCAGCTCTGCCAGGGAGTTCCCCACTGCTTTTCAATGACACTTAGTCACTTTTTTGCTCCCTGGGGAGTTTCTCACAGGTTTCGCCCACACTGAGAATTTTGTTAGCACTGGGGAGCTGAACTCAGAGATCGGGCCACGATTTTGAAAGGGTGCCCCAATCTCTAAGTGAGCTTGTGAATCCCCCCACCCATGGGCAATGTCACCTCCCCATACACATGGGCAATAACCCACACCCCCCAAGTGAGGACACCCTGTTATGGGGTCCCTGGGGACCCCCTCTTCAGGCTCCCCTGAAAGCACCCCATGTACCTGTCCTGCGCTCCCCCACCTGTCAACCCCCCCCCTCATTTCATGGGCATGGCCCCCGCAGCCCCTGACCCTTGGCAGTGCCACCCTGACACTTGGGCACACTTGCACTGCCACCCGGGGACCCAGGCAGTGCTCCTGCTGTCTTGGGGTCAGTCCGCATTGCGGAAGAAAATGACAGAGGCATCATAATGGTTGTGTAAAAAGGAGTTCAATCTGTTGTTCATGACCCCACTCCCGGTGGTGCCGCCCCCTGTCCCCGCCCCCAGTGCCCTCAGTGATCCTTAACGTGCCATGCCCTCCCAGCTCTCCCATAACATCTAGATGTTTCCCCAGGATGCACATTGAGATTGAGGCAGCCAGCTGCCCCAATGTCTGCACCATGGTGTCGATGCCCTCGACGATGCTCCTCAGTGACCGGGATATGCTCTGCGGTGCCTCTGCAATGCCCACCTCCAGGGCCCACTCCTTGAAGGAGGTGAGGATTCTGATTTCCAGCACCCCACTGTCAGTCCGACCGTTGCAAAAAATTATTGAACTCAAATGTTGAGTTTGGGAAGTTAAGAAGTGCCACATTGAAAAATGGAATGCTTTTTCTTGTCCATACATGACTGGAACAATGTAAAAGTCTGAGGCAGATAGGTCAGATGGTAATTGGGCAGAGAGATAACAGGTAACCATGTCGTGTTTGGTCTCCCAATGTGGAGACTGGGGCAGGATTCTCTGGCCGCCTCCGCCCGGCGACCGGAGAACCCTACCCAAGGTCAATGGAGTTCTCCGTTGTACGTGGCTCACCCATGGTGGGCGGGAGAATCCAGTCCCACACTGTGAGCAGTAAATAATGTATTAAATTGAAAATTGTACAAATAAGTTGCTGACTCACCTGGAAGGTGTGTTTGGGGCCTGGGATATAAAAAGACAAGGTGTTGCATTTCCCATTCTTAAGAAGGTGCGGTGAGAAAGGGAGGCGGTGTGGAGAGCAATTGAGGAAAATGGAAAAGATATCGGAATCACCGATATGGAATGGGACATTGTTAAAACCGATGTGGCTGAGAAATAAATACCACACGCAGATTGAGTGACTGTTTTTAGAACTCTTTTGCTCAGTCCACAAGTATGACCTTGCGTTTCCGGTCACCTGCCATTTTTAATTCTCTTCCCCCTGATGTTGGCCTCCTTAATCGTTCCAATGAATCCCATTATCAACACAGGGTATAATAATTTTGTCCTTCAGGTTTACAGATGTTATAGCCTTCCTGACTCAACAGTGCATTCAACAATTTCAGAAAATTTTGTTATTTATTTACAATAAATATTTGACTGTTGCAAGTGATACAATCACCACAAATCTTTTAAAATACTTGTATTTACATATTGCTTTTTTCAGGTGACAGCTTTTGTTGCATCTTTCTGTTATCGCCATTTATATTAGTCTGGGCCCACCTTTACGTAAGCTTCCCATGTTCACTGATGATAAACAACCCTCCTTTCTACCACCTTCTTCAACCCCCTTTTTTTTGTTAAGGTTTAGAGAACCAATTAATTTTTTTTTCCAATTAAGGGGCAATTTAGCATATTCAATCCACCTACCTTGCACATCTTTGGGCTGTGGGGGTGAAACCCACGCAAACACGGGGAGAATGTGCAAACTCCACACGGACAGTGAACCAGAGCCGGGATCGAACTGAGACTTCAGCGCCGTGAGACTGCAGTGCTACCATTGTGCCATCCTTCTTGATGCCACTTGGATTCCAGCTTTGGGTTAGTCTCGACTTTCCTCAGCTAAAAATCAGCAAAGACCAAAACCATCCGGTGCCATTCAGCAACCCTGTTACTCCAACGTGATCTGGATCTTGCCCTTGCTGTGCAAGATCCAGATCTGAATATTTAAATGAGCCATACCTGGAGGCTGGATTCACCCAGTGCGCGCGAGTCATTGTCAGGGTGCCGTTTAGTACTGATCCACACAAACGTGGAGCAGTCATAAAGGCACCTGCTGGGGTCTCCCAGTCCATTGGAGACCCCGGGTGATTGGGGACAGGGCAGAATGACATCATTGCACTCCCTCTCGCACCTGGGCACAGCGACACTGGCACTGCCAGGGTTCCCAGGTTGGCAGTGCCAAGGTCAGGCCCAGGGGGCCTTGCTAGGTAGGGTGGGGAAGCGGGGAGTGGTCCCAAAGGCCTCCCCAAGATTGGGAGGAGTCAAAAGATCAGAGGGGCCTGAAATTGGGGGGGCTGCTGGACAAAATAGCGCTGAATAGCACTCCGATTTGCAAGGAGCTTTCCTGCTGGCAAGCCAAGTGTGGCTTCGGCATGGGGAAACTCTCCAAGATTAAAAAAACGGCAAAGTGCCACGAGATAACGGATGTTTCTTGGCACTGCAGCCACCAAGAGGTATCCCGCTAACACGCGATCTAGTGGACTTTAACTACAGTCTGCTGAATCGCACTCATATTATCTTTGGCCGCCTGCCTCAAAACAATGCTCCAGGTTACTGACTCTATCCCCCTTCCAGGACCCATTAACTCAGGCTGAACTGTCCACAACCATGGTATCTTGTTAGACTCAAAGTTAACTTCTTACCCAGACTGGCAACTTGCACCACCAACACTGCCTACCTCTGCCCATCTGTTCCTGATACCCTCATTCAAGTAAGTCTGCTCCAAAATCACCTTTCCCCTGGTTGACTTACCATAATCCAAAATTGCATCCTGAGGTCCTGTTCAGCTTTGTTCTCATCAATACTGATTTAACTAATCTCTGAATTTTTGCACATTTATAATTCTTGTCCTCATCTTCAAATCCAGCCATTTCCTTGCAACCTCAATCTTGTTGCAATCTGCAATCTTGCCCATCCTTAACAACTCTCTTCAAAGCTCTCAGTTCCTTCACATTTTTATGTATTTTCCCCTTGCATTCTTCCCACTATTGGTAGGTATGCCTTCAGCCAGATGGGTCCCAGTTTCATGAATTCTCCTGGCAAATTCCTCCATCACTCCCCTGATGGCCCTTGTTAAAATGCACCATTTTAAAACAAGTACCACGAATATTCTTTTGGTCAGGGGAGGCGGTGGAGTAGTGGTATTGTCACTGAACTGGTGACCCAGAGACGCAGGATAATATTCTGGGGATCCGAGTTCGAATCTGTACAGTACAGAAGCAGGCAATTTGCCCCATGGAGTGTGTACCGAGCCTCTGAAACAGCACCCTACCTCGATCCACTCCCCTGTAACTCCATAACCCACATCTTTGGGCACTAGCGGCAATATTTAGCACGGCCAATCCACCTAACCTGCACGTCTTTGGACCGTGGAAGAAACCCAGAGCACCCAAGAACACTCACGCAGACACACTAAGAATGTGCAAATTCCACACAGTAACCCAAGGCTGAAATTGAACCCTGGTTCCTGGAGCTGTGAGACAGTAGTGCTAAACACTGTGCCACCATGTTTCCCAGGGATTTTCCCAGTAACTTCATTGCAGTGTTAATGTAAGCCTACTTGTGACAATAATAAAGATTATTGTTATTATTCTGCCAGATGGTGGAATAGAATCCAATAAATATCTGGAACTAAAAGTCTAATAATTACCATGAAACCATTGTTCATTGCAGTAAAAAACCCAGCTGGTTCACTAATGTTCTTTAGGGAAGGAAATCTGCATTCTTTACATGGTCTGGCCTACATGTGACTCCAGATCAACAGCAATGTGGTTGACTCTTTAAATGCCCTCTGAAATGGACTAGCAAGCCACCAAACTGCTACAAGGAAAGAAACCGGATGGACCATCCAACATCGCCCTAGGCACTGGAAACAAAACCAGGAAACCCAGCCTGGAGACGCTGAAAAGGCCTCCTGACTAATATCTGGTGGGCTTATGCAAAAATTAGGAGAGCTGCTTCACAGACCAGTCAAGCAACAGCCTGACATAAGTCATACTCATGGAATCGCACCTTACAGATGTCCCAAACACCACCATCACCATCCCTGGGTATGTCCTGAACTACCGACAGGTCAGATCCAGCACAGGTGGCAACACAGTGGTACAGTTGGGAGGGAGTTGTCCTGGGACTTCTCAACATCGACTCTGGACCCCATGAAGTCGCATGGCTTCAGGTCAAGGAAATATCCTGCTGATTACCACATACTGTCTACCGTCAGTTGATGAATCAGAAGTCCTTCATGTTGAACACACTTGGAGGAAGCACTGAGGGTGGCAAGGGCACACAGTGCTCAATGGGATACATTTAGAACAGATCCAGCAACTTAAGACTGGACATGCATGAGGCGCTGTGGGCCATCAGCAACAGAATTGTACTCTCCTATAATCTGTAACCTAATGACCCGGCATATCCCCCACTCCACCATTACCACCAAACCAGGGGATCAACCCTGGTTCAATGAAGAGTGCAGGAGTGCATGCCAGGAGCAGCACCAGTCACACCGACAATGAGGTATCAAACTGTGAAGGGACAACATGGGACTGCTTGCATGCCCAAACAACATAAGCAGCAAATGACAGATAGAGCTGAGCGATCCCACAACCAATGGATCAGATCCAAGCTCTGCAGTCCTGCCACATCCACTCATGAATGGTGGTGGACAATTAAACAACTCACTGGAGGAGGAGGCTCCACAAATATTCCTATCCTCAATAATGGAGGAGCCAGGGCAGCACGGCGCCTAGGTCCCAGGTTCGATCCTGGCTCTGGGTCACTACCCATGTGGAGTTTGCACATTCTCCCAGTGTTTGCGTGGGTTTCGCCCCCACAGCCCAAAAGATGTGCAGGTTAGGTGGATTAGCCATGCTAAATTGCCCCTTAATTGGAACAAATCAGTTGGTTACTCTAAATTTTTTTTTAAATTAAAAAATGGAGGAGCCCAGCGCGTCTGTGCAAAAGACGAGACTGACGCATTCGCAATAATCTTCAGCCAGAAGTGCCAAGTGGACGATCCATCTTGGTCTCCTCCAGAGGTCCTCAGCATCACAGATGTTAAGTTTTCAGCCAATTAGATTCACCCCACATGATATCAAGAAACAGCTGAAGACACTGGATACTGCAAATGCTATTGACCCCGACAATATTCCAGCAATAGTACTGGATGACTTATGCTTTAGACCTTCTGCACCCCTGGCCAAGCTTCTCCAATACAGCTACAACACTGGCATCTACTCGGCAATGTGCAAAATTCCCCAGGTAAGTTCTGTACACACAAAAAAATCCAACCCGGCCAATTAACGCCCCATCAGTCTGCTCTCAATCATCAGTAAAGTAATGGAAGGGGTCATCAACAGTGCTGTCAAGCGGCACTTACTTCTCAACAGCCTGCTCAGTTTGGGTTCCATCAGAATCACTCAGCTCCCGTCTCATTACATAGAAAAAAGGAGGCCATTCGGCCCCTTGAGCCTGTTCCACCATTCTTTATGATCATGGCTGATCATCAAGTCGAATACCCTGATCGTACTTTCCCCCTCCCGCATATCCCTTGATCCCTTTAGCCCCAAGAGCTATATCTAATTCCTTCTCGAAATTACACAACTTTTGGCCTCAATTACTTTATGGTGGTGAATTCCACCACTCTCTGTTGGAATTCTCCTCACCCCAGTCCTAAAAGGTTTAGCTCTTATCGTCAAATCACGACCCCGAGTATTGGACTCCCCCCACCATTGGGATTTCTGAATCTACCCTGTCTAATCCTGTTAGAATCATGTCCGTTTCTATGGAGATCAACTCTCACTGTTCACCCCGTGTCTGCGTGGGTTTCGCCCCCACAACCCAAAGATGTGCAGGTTAGGTGGATTGGCCACGTTAAATTGCCCCTTAATTGGAAAAAATAATTGGGTACTCTAAATTTAAAAAAAATAAAATAAAATTTAAAAAACTCTCACTGTTCTAAACAGGTTTGGTTCAAAAATAGTTGAACTCCAGAAATGCGGTGAGAGTGACTGCCCTTGACATCAAGGCAGCATTTGATTAAGTATGGCAAAACTGGAGTCAATGAGAATCCGGGGGTGGGGGGAACTCTCCATTGGTTGGAGTCATACCTAGCACAGAGCGATGTTTGTGTTTGTTGGATGTCAGTTATCACAGTCCTGGGACTTCACTGGAGGAGTTCCCTCAGGGCAATGTCCGAGGCCCAATCATCTTCAGCTGCTTCCTTCCATCATAAAATCAGAAGTGGTATGATTGCTGATGATTGCACAATGTCCAGCACCATTCACAACTCCTCAGACACTGAAGCAGTCCATGTGCAAATGCAGCAAGACCTGGACAATATTCAGTTTTGAGCTGACAAGAAGCAAATAACATTTACGCCACACAAATGCCAGGCAATGACCATTTCCATTAAGTGAGACTCAACCATTGCCCATTAGCATTCAAAGACATTATCATTATCACCATATCCCCCACTATCAACATCCTGAACATACATTGAACGAGACTAGACAGATAAATACTGTGGCTATAAGAGCAGGTCAGAGGCTAGGAATCCTGCAGCGAGTAACTCACCTCCTGACTCCCGGAGGCCTGTCCAGTGTGTACAAGGCACAAGTCAGGAGTGTGATGCAATACTCCCCACTTGTTAGCAGCTCCAACAACACTCAAGAAGCTCAACACTATCTAGGAAAAAGCAACACGTTTAATTGGCACCGCTTCCACAAACATTCACTCCCTCCACCACCGACGCACAGTGGCAGCAATGTGTGCCATCTACAAGATGCACAGCAGCACCTGGAAGTTCCCCTCCATGTCACTCACCATCCTGGCTTGAAGATATATCGCCGTTCCTTCACTGTTGCTGGGTCAAAATCCAGGAACTCCCTAACTGTGGGTGTACCTACAGTTCAAGGCAGCAGCTCACCACCACCTTAAGGGCAATTAGGAATGGGCAACAAAAGGGCAGCACGGTGGCCTAGTGGTTAGCACAACCGCCTCACGGCGCTGAGGTCCCAGGTTCGATCCCGGCTCTGGGTCACTGTCCGTGTGGAGTTTGCACGTTCTCCCCGTGTCTGCGTGGGTTTCGCCCCCACAACCCAAAAATGTGCAGAGTAGGTGTATTGGCCACGCTAAATTGCCCCTTAATTGGAAAAAATAATTGGCTAATCTAAATTTAAAAAAAAAAAAGGAATGGGCAACAAATGCTGGCATAGCCAGTGAAGCCACATTCTATAACAAGATTTAAATAAGGGCAGCACGGTGGCCTAGTGGTTAGCACAGCTGCCTCACGGCGCTGAGGTCCCAGGTTCGATCCTGGCTCTGGGTCACTGTCCGTGTGGAGTTTGCACATGCTCCCCGTGTCTGCGCGGGTTTCACCCCCACAACCCAAAAATGTGCAGGATAGGTAGATTGGCCACACTAAATTGCCCCTTAATTGGAAAAAATAATTGGGTTAAATAAAAGATCTTTGGTATCTATTTTCCTACAGCTCTGAAGGGCACTGGAACATTTTTCACATTAAAAAGGTACTATCAAAGTTATTAGTGCAGTTGTCAGTAAGAATCACTGAACGTTCAAAAACCCATTTATAAATAAAAGGAATCACTGAACAGTGATTAGGAGCATAAAGTATGGTTAATTTTACCTCTCTCCCTATTATAGGAGGTACTGCTGCAGAAAAGCCAAAATGGCATAAATCAGATGGAAGTTTGGACACAAATTTTCCAGTCAGCATTCCTTAATGCCACATTACATGACGAGTCATAATAATAATAATCGCTTATTGTCACAAGTAGGCTTCAATGAAGTTACTGTGAAAAGCCCCTAGTCGCCACATTCCTGCGCCTGTTTGGGGAGGCCGGTATGGGAATTTAACCCGCGCTGCTGGCATTGTTCTGCATTACAAACCAGCTGTTTAGTCGACTGCTAAACCAGCCCCTAGGAGTAAACAGCAAACCAGAAAACTCTGCTCAAAATGAATTGCATATTATTGTGTTATGTTGAACATAGTTGCACTTCTGCAGAAAAGCCAAGGGTGATAATCTACATTCTACCCATCCAAGCTGAACCTTCTAACACCCACTTCCCTATAATAGCCAACTGAATAAACATCTCTCAATGTCTTTGCTTCAACTAGGTCACCTTGCAGATGACTCTGAATATTTTATTTTTAAAAAAAACATTATTTTAAAATAGAGTACCCAATGATATATTTCTCCAATTAATGGGCAACTTAATGTGGCCAATCCACCTACTCTGTATATCTTTGTGCTGTGGGGGTGAGACCCACGCAGACGGATGGTGAATGTGCAAACTCTACACGGACAGTGACCCGGGACTGGGATCAAACCCGGGTCCTCAGCTCCTTAAGGCTGCAGTGCTAACCACTGTGCCACCCTGAACATTTTCATTCCTTGAGTACCCAACATTCATTCACCAGTTTAAATGTTTATTCTCCCACTTTTGAATTATTTCTCGCCTTCCTGAATATTTCATTAGACTGTATTGTTAACATAAATTTGATTTTGTATTTCATTTTAGATTCCAAACAAGTACGATTGAACAGTGTCAAGCTGGGAATGTTGGAGATGGAGCTACAATGGATTTTCCCTAATTCCCAACATACAGTCCTGGTGAAATTCCCTCATTAGAAATTTCAGGTGCCTCAGTCCTCACGTAGCATGGGGAATGAGAAAACTATTACTCTCAGTTCAGTCCTCATGACAGTTCAGGTCGCCAAGACAAATTATAAAGCTATGAATTGTTGACCTGGAGCAGGTTGGGGGTGGGGGCAATGGTCTATAATACCAAGTTATTGCCCACTACCCACACCCCTTTGAACACACACAATGGCACCATGATCCCATGGTTCTTATGCAGAGCCCTATCCTGCCTTCTGCTAAAAAGCAGCTACGGTTTGCAGATGTCAAGAAGAAATAGAACCAGAATTAAGAAGGAATAGAGTAATTTATTATTTTTTTAATCAAAATTGGATACATTGTGAAACTGCATTCTGTTGCCTCCACCCTATAATTAGGAAATAAGTGAGAAGAACCCTGCCTGCAGAATCCAATGGCAAGGCAAAGAGGGATACTGCAGCTTTAGTCCGTCTTTACAGGCCTTTGCAACCTGATTAATCAATAAGGCAAACATCAATGCAAAAAAAGGACCAGGTTCATTCAGTACAGTCCGACTTCACTCAGCTTTACAATTGTAAGATGACTACAATGATGCAAACTGTACAAATACCTTCTAGATTGAAGGGTTAAAAAAAAAATCTAGTTTAAAAGTAGGAAACGCCACTAATTCATTTTAAAAAGGTTGAAGAATTATGATTAATTTTAAGTCAGGAAAATGTTCAATACAGTACTGTTGACCACTGGAAAGGAATGCGAACTGAATTATAATTCACAAGGACAATCAATAATTTGGAATGCTTCAGTGATTGTGTCACTTTTACAGTGTGTTAAAGCAGCTGCCATTCAAGTTTCAGTCAGCGACAGCAAGTCAGTGCCTGTCAGGTCATCAGCATCCATAATAAATTATACAAGATAAACCAGAGAACTAGAGCCCATCCAAAATCAAAAGTTGGTCATAATTCTTTATAAGGAGGCACAGATTATGGAGACCAGGCTCCGTTTTGAAAGTTGCATTTAGAAATTATTTTAGTGGATATTTGGCTTTATCATTCAACAAGATCCAACCCCTTACATATGCAAGGATTAGGACCTGGAAAAAAAAAACAGAAAACTGCATGACACTTGCTCAGGAGGTAGGATAGAATTCCAGCATTTGTACTCAAGACGTTCTGCAGGAGGGTTCCAACGGGAGGGTTCCACAAGCTCTTGTTGAAACTTTATTGGGATTTCCAGGCAAACATATTTTTTAAAAAATGGAAATTGGTGCTGTTTCTTCGGGGGTTTCGCTGGGTTCATACCAAAGTCACAGCAAAAATCAACAAGGACTTTCAGGGCCCATAGTCTGTTTCCCATAACCTGCTTTTTAACAATGCTGAAAGTGGCAGAGCAGACAGTCTGCTACAATATGGCAGTAGAAATCATTTCAGAAATTGTGTAATGATGCATGAAAGATCACCCACCTAGTCAACTTTCTCCAACATATAAAATTGCTCAGTAAAGTGGTTCTGCCATCAGCCACTTGGAAAGGATGGTAAATATAGCATGGCATAACACATTTGCATCATTGATTTAGGCACTCATTTGCTTATACTGCAGACAGGTAAACAGGAGCATCAGCCATGTACTGCAAACTGGGTAAAAAATATAGGGGCTTGGAGGGGATGGGTCGAGAAAGAAATTACTGCAGCCATGTACAATTTAAATAAATCTTTTTTCTAGCCGAAAGATCCCAAAACTATCCCACGGGTACCAATAAATTCTGTATTTATTTTTAAACTAGCTGCTAAGGCAAATCACTACAATTTCCAAGTCTCAAGCTACACAATATCTTAAGACAAGGAAATGGATTGTTAAATTACACATTCTTTCCCCGCCCACCGCTTAAGCAAAGTAAATGGGTTGTAGAGTACATTCCACCACTCCTGGGAATCATCCCAGAAAAATAGCACTTCAATGATTAAAGGGTCAGCAGCCAACATTGCCAGCAGGACTTCATGTTAGAGATCTTTCCTCTGTCACAACTGAGAAACTTAAGGATGAATTGGAATGGGTTTTTGAGATAAGGTGCATCATCAGGGTGACAGAAACCAAAACCAGCACTGACATGGT
The DNA here is from genome assembly GCF_902713615.1 of Scyliorhinus canicula. Lineage (NCBI taxonomy): Eukaryota > Metazoa > Chordata > Chondrichthyes > Carcharhiniformes > Scyliorhinidae > Scyliorhinus > Scyliorhinus canicula. The sequence goes on from NC_052155.1 coordinate 73,506,182, forward strand.
GCATCTACTAATCTCTATGCCTATTAAGCACATTTAATCATATACATTTGAACTTGTGCCCTGAAATTCTGTCGCAATTCACCCATACTCTCGCCAATGTTCAGGCAGCAGACTGCCAGAATCCCTCAGATAAAAGGGGGTAAACAACAAGACCTACAGCAAGAGTTCAGGAAAAGCCCCATGGAATCTCAAGCCCTAATGAGTTTTGTAACAGCAGTCATAGAAACATAGCAAAGTCCTTCACTTAAGGTCGGTGCCAACTTCATTTTGAGTCACAACTTGGAAAATTCAGAAAGCATAATGGCACAGCCACCATGGGTGATTTTTAGCATTAATATCTCAGGACGCTGACAGCGATTGGTGACAAACCGACAATACTATAAGCTCCAACAGTAACCCATTCAGACCATACAACACCAGCTATAAACGGCAATGCTTCAGGAAGCTATGACATCTCCACGTAATGGAAGATGATGACCTGGATGGAACAGACTTGTGATTCAGTGCCTCCATGTGAAATATGCACAAGAGAAAGCAAAACCATAATGAATCAATATAAGAGATGTACATTCAAGACTTTCTGTGCTATACTTAAGATTTTGGCCACCAAATCTGAAATCACCAAGTTGATGATTAGGTTATCAACCAAGTAACTAAAGCATTTTAAACATGCAGTGGGTGATATAGGTCTCATTCTCTACTTCTGACCATCACTATTGATAAAGAAACAACAGCTAACTTTAAAGTTAGGAAACCATGGCTAAGAGAATAGCAGCATACCAGTGTTGGCAGCCACAGGTAAAACAATATTGTAGGCATGGTACTGCCTGTGAACAGGTCCTGTGGTAACACTTGAAGCAGAGGAAAAGTCTACAAAGTCACTGCAGGCAAAGTACATTAAAGTTCTGTTCTCCAGGTCCATGGTTTGCTGCTGTACACTGAAGTAAAGACTGAAAGAATAAATCAAAACTCATTTTAGAAATAAGCCCCAGTGATAATACATAATTATATATAAAAACTGTTGGTTCTAAACAATGCACGGTCACATCATTTTTCCATGCAGGAATGGTAAGACTGATAAGAAGGTTCTGTTTATCTAAATATTGCACAGATTGAAAGTAAAGAAATCACATAATCATGGGAAAATTCTCACATTATCAGCAACTACAAAACATAAAGAACCTCTATCTATAGTAGTCATGAGTCCATCTGTCTCCATGCGAGCAGTTTGTTAAGACAATTCTGTGATAGGAAGCCATGTTTTGGGATTCCCTTGTGCAAATAAGAAGGCATCATGCTGCATAAAGCATCTGTTTTCCACATGAAACAACTTTTTTGCTTTAGTGTTTTTCTCGCCTCAAGTCAGTTTGGCAGCCATAGTGAGTGGGATTTAAGCCATAAGCTTGGACTGAGATTCCATTTCCGCAGCTCGCTTGAGCGCAACATCCACCAGCAGCTGAAATCCACTGAAGTCTTGATTGAGGTCTGGAGGAGTGGGTGGAGGGGTGTTAAACAGTCCACTCTGGGGGGTTGCGTTCGACCCCACCTGAACTGCATCTTTGGAGCATCCGGGATTGGTATCCACTAAACCTGCACTGGACAAAAGATCCATTCCTTCAATGCTGGCAGGCAGGCAGTAGTGTAAAGGCACGTCATTTGGTGTGGAGACAGTAGTGTGACATATGACCGACGGTCTTGGCAGGAATCCTCCTGCAGAAGAGATGCTACATGGAGAAGTCTCTCGATTTTCCGGGCTGGAGCTTGTAGATCCAAATGATCTTTCATCAAGGTCTGGAACAAAGCTGTTAGAAGTCATTGAGATGTGCTCTACACTCTTACTCCCTCGGCGAGAGATTGTGAAATTATTGGGGTCCTTGCCGTCTTTTCTCAGCATGTCTGGCAGAAGTCTGCGACGCGCGTTAATGAACCAGTTACAGACCTGGAATTCAGCAGAAAAGACAATCAGCATGTGTACAACTTTTTATTAAATTATTTTTAAGTACTACCCACAAACATGGCCTGAACTTGAATTTAACCAATGTGATGGTAAAACAAAATCAACATCACTGGATGAATCAGAAGGCAGATCGCTCTAAATATAAACAATACAGCTACTTCTTGTAAGCCATTTAAGGAAACTGAAAGGTTAATTCGGCAATTCTCCATTTGTAAAGAGAATGAGTCAGAGAATTTGGTCATCTGTTGTTATTCTATTACTGACCATCATTCCTTTAGAGCATGGCTTCCTTCCTCCAATCACCTCAGCCGTGTACAATTAATCAGTAACCCATATAATTCAAATATGATTTGAATCAAATTCAGCCCCAGTTGACGCCACATTTTTAATATCGCAATGCTGTTGGAAACAACTCGACCTATGGCACTGGTACCAAGAGATAAACAAGATCACATAGATACCTACTGTGGGTGCTGTTTCTATCTGCTGTCCCACACTTCCAGTGCCAAACAACTACCACTGGGCATCACCAGCCAAATTGAGCAAAATGATACCAAGCAACAGTAAAGATTCAACATTACTTACTTGAAAAAATGAAAATCGCTTATTGTTACGAGTAGGCTTCAACGAAGTTACTGTGAAAAGCCCCTAGTCGCCACATTCCGGCACCTGTCCGGGGAGGCTGGTACGGGACTTGTACAAAACTCCGATATTTGGGCAGCACGGTAGCACAAGTGGATAGCACTGTGGCTTCACAGCACCAAGGTCCCAGGTTCGATTCCCCACTGGGTCACTGTCTGTGCGGAGTCTGCACGTTCTCCCAGTGTCTGCGTGGGTTTCCTCTGGGTGCTCCAGTTTCCTCCCACGGTCCAAAGACGTGCAGGTTAGGTGGACTGGCCATGCTAAATTGCCCTTGGTGTCCAAAAAGGTTAGGAGGTGTTATTGGGTTACGGGGATAGTGTGGAAGTGAGGACTTAAGCAGGTCAGTGCAGACCCGATGGGCCGAACAGCCTCCTTCTGCACTGTATGTTCTATGTTCTGTCATTTTTTTTTTTTTTTTTTTCTTTTAAATTTAGATTACCCAATTATTTTTTCCAATTAAGGGGCAATTTAGCGTGGCCAATCTACCTACTCTGCACATTTTTGGGTTGTGGGGGCGAAACCCACGCAGACACGGAGAGAATGTGCAAACTCCACACGGACAGTGACCCAGAGCCGGGATCGAACCTGGGACCTCAGCGCCGTGAGGCGGTTGTGCTAACCACTAGGCCACCGTGCTGCCCCTATGTTCTGTCATTAGGGAGGCTCACAGTCAGAATCAGCTATGGCTGCAATTTTAAACAAGTGCAAATATGAGCTGTATGGCACAATTGCCTTTCACCTCTGTGATGTGACTGGTGGAACAATGTTCTCCTTTCCTACATCACAATAGTGACTACACTTCGAAGCACTTGGAGACATCTGGTGGCCATGAGAAGGACTATATGAATGCAAGTCTTTCTCACCTTTAACAGTCCTATATGACTTGAATTTTAATCAGTAATGCACAGAGTAGGGACTACCAAGACACATTGTGGGTACAGGATGTATGGAGTTTTTAGTCTGTACCTGGACATGCTAAGCTTGACCCAGGAATGCACAATTGGCATCCAAAATAGCAAGAGTATTAAAACCCTTCCAAAAAAGTTTTTCGAATTTCAATGGCAACATTGAAAAGGTGAATTGGAAGTGATACTCACTAGATAGCCCTTTCAATGATCTGACACATGAACAAAGGGCTGACTGGTCCCTTGCTATGATGTTAGATTTTATAACCCAGCATAATTTAGCAATCAATGAATTTTTTTTAATCCCCAAAATACACATCACAGAACTTTGCTTATGTAAACCAAGAGCGAAGAACATAAGGTCATAAGAAATAAGAGCAGGAATATGTCTTTCAGCCCATGAAGCCGGCTTCATCTTTCAATAAGATCATTGCTGATCTGACTGTGGATTTAACTCCCCTTATCCTTCCTGTCTTCTCCCATAAATCCTCAATTCCCTGGTCAATTAAAAGTCATTCTAACTCAGCCCTGAATATGTTCAACAGCCAGTCAAACTGAAATAAATTAATGGAGATATTGGGCAACATAAGTTGTATTTTAAAAAGCATCAAAAGGCAAAATATTTTTTTTCCATTAAAATTTAATTTAGTATTTTCAATGCAAAAGTGATTTTATTTTCTCCTGCTGTGAACAATAGCTTGCTCTCATCTGTATTATTCGGGTGCATTCTGAAGAGTTGCTATACAGGCAGGATGCCTTCGGAAAATGTTTGGAATCAGGTCACTCTGTACTCATAACTTAACCATTTTTATATAAAACATGCGATGCTGGTCTTGATCAAGAGTGTACTTTAATACTCGACTGGACATTGGCGGGGTGGGTCCAAATTTCCCAGAATCTCACCTCCATATGCAACATGATCCATTTGAATTACAGACCCTACATCACTGTACTGTCAACCAGATCTGCCTTAGGGAATGGTTTCACACAGGCATTCTTTCAACCAGCCACTAAAAGCATTCAATTCTCTGAGAGTTTCAATAATCTATATTCAGCACTTAAAATTCCCAGCACAACAGAAGGTTGGAAGACCTTTCCCCCCCCCAGTCTTTGATGATTTCAAACTATTAAAAATAATCGCACACCTTAGGCTCTGCTCAACAGGCATGCTGGAGGTAGGGGTGGGGGTGAAGGCTCAGCAACGGCAGTATTCAAGCAGAAACACGAGACCTTCGCCCCTCTTTACTGAATTAGCAATAGAAAGACCAAAAGGAGGCTTTTGTTTTCCACACCCTATTCTGAGGACTCAGGAGCTTATTTTTTTTATAGTATGATCCTACAGTCAGCAACTGCTATACAGCACTACTGTTGCCACATCGAGGGCACAGTTTCAATGTAAAAGTGGCTACAGGTACTGCAGACTGCCCTATATAATTCAGCTAGCAACATCCTTTCAGTTGCAGTCATACATCACAAGCAAATCTGATTAGGGGCTGGTTTAGCCCTAAACAGCTGGTTTGTAATGCAGAACAAGGCCAGCAGTGCGGGTTAAATTCCCGTACTGGCCTCCCCGAACAGGAGCCGGAACGTGGCGACTCGGGGCTTGTCACATTAACTTCATTGAAGCCTACTTGTGACTTTAAGCGATTATTATATTATGTGATTATTATATTAAAGTTATTGCTCACAGCCTAGTTCAAAAATGTCCTCAAAATGCTGTAGAATTGATGCAAAATTCTCAATTTAGCCTGACTGCTACTACACGTTGCTTGACGAGCATGTAGTTCAAATGCCTTTCTGCACAAGTCTACAGGAACATTATAACAATGTAACACTATGATGTTTGAATGCTTCCTCTGTAGCTGAAGATAGCATTTCCTTTAAATATTCAACAAAAGTTCCTTTATATCAGAAATAAAGTTTACACTTTAGTTTATTTCGCCTCACCTGTAAGTACTCAAAATACATTTATTTTTTCAATAAATTTAGAGTACCCAAATTTATTTTTTCCCAATTAAGGGGCAATATAGCGTGGCCAATCCACCTAACCTGCACATCTTTGGGCTGTGGTGGCGAAACCCACATAGACATGGGGAGAATGTGCAAACTCCACACGGACAGTGACCCAGGGCTGGGATTTGAACCCGGGTTCTCAATGCCGCAGTCCCAGTGCTGAACCACATGCCACCTCAAAATACATTTATAATAAATAATCTATTAAAGAAGGTTGTATACTTGGAAGAAGCTTCCTTATTGACTCAGTGAGTAAAAAAAATCCCATGTCGGATAGATCACTGAAACCATGGACTTTCATGGTCTATAAAGATTGTTGAAGTGGCAGATATTAATAGTATCGTTTAAGAGCTACAAGTTGATCTACTAAGACTAGACTTTCACTCAAATATATCAAAGATTTTTTTCATGCATGAGAAACGGGCAGCACGGTAGCATAGTGGTTAGCACAAATGCTTCACAGCGCCAGGGTCCCAGGTTCGATTCCCCACTGGGTCACTGTCTGTGTGGAGTCTGCACGTTCTCCCCATGTGTGAGTGTGTTTCCTCCGGGTGCTCCGGTTTCCTCCCACAGTCCAAAGATGTGCAGGTTAGGTGGATTGGCCATGATAAATTGCCCTCAGGGTCCAAATTGCCCCTTAGTGTTAGGTGGGGTTTCTGGGTTATGGGGATAGGGTGGAGGTAGGGGCTTGGGTAGGGTGCTCTTTCCAAGAGCCAGTGCAGACTCGATGGGCCGAATGGCCTCCTTCTGCACTGTAAATTCTATGAAACAACAAACAAACATTCTAAATTGCTACTTGGTTGTGCTGGTGTGTGGAAGAATTTATGTTCAGTAACATGTAAATGTTAATGAGTAGAAATTGGTGCAAATCTGTCAGAAAGCTAACATAATTTGCATTCAGATTGCAAGTTATGCCCAAAGCAGAAACTCTACCTTATGATGTTTAAGACTGATCAAGACAGGTTTGTGATACATGAAAGAACCTATAGTACTGACAACATATAATCTAGGTCAACATTTGATTTAGTACTGGTGTACTGCTTTGACAGAGATGCCAAGCACAGTCTTCACCTGCCCATTCAGGTGAACATAAAAGATTCCATGGCAGTTCAAAATTGAGCAGAGTTCTGCTTGCTAGCCAACATTCCTCCTTCAACCAATACCAGAGTAAATGGTAATTTACCTTGCTTACCAGTTGGATCTTGCTACATACTAATTAGCTCTATGTGCCTACTTTGAGAGAATAGCCCATTTACAAACAATTTAAATAGTTAAGAAATCAATTTCACTGCATAATTTATTGGAAAGTATTTTACGTGGTACTCTGAGCAGAAATAGGGTAGTTGGTCAGGGTTGTTGTTCCACGTTGCTGCTGGAATTGCTCACAGCAAAATCCTTCACTCAACCACCTTCAGCTGCTTCAAGAGTGTTCACTGAGGACACCAGTGTTCAGCTCCATTCACACCTCTTCTGATGCTACAGCCCATAACAACCTACAGCAGGTGGTGAGCCACCTCTAGACTTTGTACGCTGTGGCAGGAAAGAGTGTGCACACACTAAAGTGTCTGACCTTCTGACTACTTAATACCTCCATACCATCCAAAGTAGCTCAAGTCACGAGTGTGATAGAAGATAACACATTTGCACAATACTCCCCTGCATTCACTCCAAAAAGCTCATGATCACCCAGACGGCTTAATTGGCACTTGATTCAATAACTATTTATTCCCACCACTGATGGCATTATGGCTAGAGCAACTTACAATTCTAACTTTGACAGTGCCTTGCAGTTCAACTTGCTCTACCAACAAGCAGCACAAAAACTGCAACATCCCTTCAAGTCACGCAACAATCTGACTTGGACAGATACCATGACCGCCAAGTATGAAACACCACTGTGGAAGAACTTCAAAAGGACAGAGATATGTTGGCGAAATGGCAGATGCAGCAGTTGGAAGTTTAGTGCAGTGAATGATGAATTTTGGCAGGAAGGACATGGACAAACAATATAAAATAAGGGGTACATTCTTAAGGTGGGGGGGGGTAGGGGAACAGTGCAGGAGCAGAGGATCCTGGGTGTATATGTACATAGATCATCGATGCTGGCAAGACAGTGGAGAGAGCAGTTAATAAAGCACAACTGGATTTTAGTAATCAGGTGTAGAATACAAGAGCAAGGAGGTTATGCAGAACTTATGCAGCACAGTAGTTGGACCTCCGCTGGAAGGATTATGTACAGTTCTGGGTGTCACGCTATAAGAAGAATGCATTGGAGAGAGTGCAGTAGTGGTTTACAAGAATGCTTCCAGGTAATGGGAAACTTCAACTAGAAGGATAAATTGGAAAGGTTGGAACTGTTCTCCTTGGAGAGAAGGTCAAGAGTAGATTTGATAGCGATGTTCAAAATCATGAGGGGGCTGGATAAAGTAAACAGCGAGAAACTGCTCCCCCTCATAAAAAGATCAAGGATGAGAGGGCACAGATTTAAAGTGATTTGCAAAGGAAGGAAAAATCTTTTTGCACAATGAGTTGTTCAGGTATGGAATGCACTGCCTGGAGGTGAGGTGGAGGAAGATTCAATCTAGGAATTGAAAAGGGCATTAGATGATTATTTGAATAGAAAAAACGTACAAGGATATGGGGTAAATGCAGGAGATAGCACCAAGGCATTATGCTCATTTGAAGAGCCAGTGCAGACACAATGGACCGAATGGCCTCCTTCTGTACTGTAACACTTATGTCTTTGTGATTATAACCATTAAAAGCTCAGTAATTGAACAAGAAGGCCCAATGTCATCTTATCAAGGAAACCAAGGGATGGTAGCATTCTGGAATAGGACAGGCCATTCGGCCCATTGGACCTCCTCCACCATTCGATTATGATGTGGAGATGCCAGCGTTGGACTGGGGTGAGCACAGTAAGAAGTCTTACAACACCAGGTTAAAGTCCAACATGTCACCTGAGGAAGGAGCAGTGCTCCAAAAGCTAGTGTTTGAAACAAACATGTTGGACTTTAACCTGGTGTTGTAAGACTTCTTACTGTGCTCACCATTCGATTAGATCATGGTTAACTACCTACCTCAATGCCACTATCTCCATATTCCCTGATGTCATTAATCTCCGGTCTGTTTTGAACATGCTCAATGATTAAGTTTCCACAGCCCTCTGGAGGAGAATTCCAAAATGTTACCACCCTTTGAATGAAGAAATTCTTCCTCATCTCAGTTTTAAATGGCCTACCCCGTATTCTGAGACTGTGTCCTCTGGTTTTAGACTCACGAGCCAGGGGAAACATCTCGTCTATATTCTGTCACACCCAGAAAAAATGTTGTAATTTTCAATGAGGTCAAGCCTCATTCTACAAAACTTCAGGCAATTACAGATGCAATCCCGCCCAATTTCTCTTTATAAGACATCCCAAGAATCAATCTGGTGAAACTCCATTGCACTCACTCAATGGCAAGTATATCCCTTCTTAGATAAGGGGACCAAAACTGTATACAGTAACTCTAGACAGAGTAATATTAATAATCTTTATTGTCACAAGTAGGCACTGCAATGAAATTACTGTGAAAAGCCCTTAGTCGCCATATGCCGACGCCTGTTCGGGTACACAGAGGGAGAATTCAGAATGAACAAATTACCTAACAGCATGTCTTTTGGGACTTCTGGGAGGGAACTGGAGCGCCCAGAGGAAACCCACGCAGACATGGGGAGAACGTGCAGACTCCGCACAGACAGTGACCCCAGCGGGAATCGCACCTGGGACCCTGTCGCTGTGAAGCAACATTGCTAACCACTGTGCTACCATTCCACCCATCAAGGCTCTATCAAAATGCAACAAGACATCCTTACTCCTGTATCCAAATCTGCTCATAATGAAGGCTAACATGGATTAGCCTTCCTAATTGCTGGATGCACCTACCTGCTAACTTTTAGTGATTCATGAACATGGACACCCGCACTTCCCAACCTCTCAATGTTTAAGAAATATCCTGCCTTCCTGTTTTTCCTACCAAAGTGAATAACTTCACCACATTACATTCCATCTGCCACATTCTAGCTCTCCACATTTAAGCCTGTCCAAGTCCTCCTGAAGCCTCCTTGCATCCTCCTCACAATTTACATTTCCAGTTTGATGTTCGGAAAATTTCAAAATATTACAATGAGTCTACATATCCAAATAATTTATATACACTGTGAACAGCTGTAGCCCTACACCCCACTAGTAACAGCCTGCTATCCTGTGAATGACCCGTTTATTCCTACTCTCTGCTTGCTGTCTGTTAACCAATCCCCCCCCTCCCCATGAGCTTTAATTTTATTTACTAATGTCCTTGTGGGATCTTATCCAAAGTCTTCTGAAAATCCAAACACACCAGATCCACTGGTTCTCCTTTATGCAACAAGTAATATCCTCGAAAAACTCCCAACAAGTTTGTTCAACATGAGTTATCTGTCATAAATCTATATAGACTCTGCCTAATGTTATCTTTATTTTCTAAATATTCAGTTATCAAATACATTTTCCCTATTGCTGATGTCAAGCTAACAGGTCTGTAGTTCTCTATTCTCCCTTTCTTCGTTAATAGCAGGATTACATTAGCTACTTTCCAGTCTGCAAGATCCTTTCCAGAATCTATAGAATTTTTAAAGATAACCCCCAACGCATCAATTACCTGTCTACCCACCTCTTCAACCACTAACACATCAATTGCCTCTCTTACCACCTCTTCACCACCCAGGGATGAAGCTTGCCTGGTCCAGGAGTTTTATCAACCTTCAATTTTTAAAAAAAATTTAGAGTCCCCAATGCAATTTAGCACGGCCAACCCACCAGCCATGCACATCTTTGGGTTGTGGGGGCGATACCCATGCAGACATGGAGAGAATGTGTAAACTCCACACGAGCGAGTGACCCAGAGCCAAACCTAGGCCCTCAGCACCATAGGCAGCAGTGCTAACCACTACGCTATCGTGCCAGCCATCAACCTTCAATCCAGTTAACTTTTCAAGTACTTCCTTTTTTATTGATACTGATTTATTTTAACTTCTCGGTTTCACAAGTCCCTTGGTCACCTGGTATTTCGGGGATTTTTTTGCATCTGTTTCCATGAAGACAGATGCAAAGTAACTCCACCATGAATTCTCCTGTCCCACTTGTTTGGGGCCCACATTTATCCTGGCTCATCATTTCCTTTTCACGGGCAGCACGATGGTGCAAGTGGTTAGCAGGGCTGCCTCACGGCAGGTTCAATCCCGGCTCTGGGTCACTGTCCGTGTGGAGTTTGCACATTCTCCCCAGTGTTTGCGTGGGTTTTGCCCCCACAACCCAAAGATGTGCAGGGTAGGTGGATTGGCCACGTTAAATTGTCCCTTAATTGGAAAAAATGAATTGGATACTCTAAATTTTAAAAAATCTTTTCTTTTTCACATACCTAAAGAAGCTTTTACAATCCGCCTTTATGTTGCTTGCTAGTTCTCATTCATATTCTTTATTCCCTTTCTTAATTAGTTTTTCTTGGTCTTCCTTTGTGACCCTGCCCACAATGGTGAAAAACTGAAAATAATAAAACTGCCACAACCAATTCAACTTATTCGGGGTATATAAAGTGGGAGATCAAGTATTCCGGCAATTTATAAATGTTCCCACATTCCCTGGATCTTGTGATTGTGTTTAGCTGAGGAGTCAAGTGTAAAACAACAGCTAACTAAGCTCATTTAGTAGCCAGCAAACACTGCATAAGATCATCTAGGTCAAATACATTGAAGTCCAAGGGAGTAACAAAACAAAGGGTGATTAAGTTCCAGGGAGAAGAGTAAAATGTGATCTAATCTGTACCAGTGAATTTCAAGTGCTCAAAACTGCAGTGATCCTTCAGCCTCCTGTCGAGAATATTCAGCACACACTCCACTACTCAGCTGTCATTCCAGTCACTGCTATCAGCTGACATCAACAATTTATAGAATAGCGACTGCAACATTGGGTGAAGGAAGAATTGTAAAAACATAGCCCGATCATTCACTGTCACTGCCTGCCATGGGTATAAAACATTATATTTTCATACAGATTTACCCGTTGTGGGAATTATATTAGCAAGAGCTGGTTGGAGCCTTTTATGATCGTCTAACCAGTGGTGACTATCAGCAGCTGCGCCCCGAAATGTTTTACGCACCCACCTGCAGTACAGATAGCTGCGCCTGCCTGGACAGTTGGGTCTTCTCCTGTTCAGATGGATATGCTTTGTAGCGATGCTCATACAGCCAGTCCCGCAGGATCCGCACCGACTCCTTGGGCAGGTTCCCCCGTCTCCTCCGCTTCCCTGAGTGAGACAGGTCAAGGGGTACCTCCAGGCTGTCATCGTCTTCAGTTTCACTGCCGCACACTGGGCCCATCGCTGCGAATGAGTGAGAGGTGTTAAAATGACGCGGGTCTGAATGGAGAAATCCCGACCAAAACCTTGCAACAACTGCCCGGGCGCGCAAACCCTTAACACATTCACTGCCTCTCTGTCAGCTGGGTGCCGGCACTAACGACATGATCTTCAGCTCCAGCCTTCTTAACCCTGGCAACTACATGGCTCATTTGAAATATAGTAAATGTTACATTTCCCCATTTGGAAGGGATTTCATATCAGGAAACCTTCTCTAGAAAATAATCTTGATTTGAGCTTCACCCGGTCTCCTAACAGGATCTGATCACTGATATACCGAATTGCGCAGTTATTTTTGGTTAGAATGCACATTTGGCTAACCAAAAACAGATTATACAATTCACACCGAGCGCTGAAGAGAAGAGAGAGAGAAAAAAAAACTTAACAAGCCCTAGTTGCCCATGACCCCCAGAGGCAATAATGTTGCTGTCCTCAAACTACCTGATTAACCTCTCATTCCACCCCCCTAAATCGACCAGCCCATTCTCAGGCACAATCCGCTTTTTAAAAAAAAACCTCAAGTCCCCGCTAAAGGGAAACCTCTGGTTGGCTGAGTTTGAATTTCTGAAGCCGATCGGCCTGTCAGTTTGTAAAGTGATACCTGCTCTTTGCCAGCAGCCATTATCCGATTGACCCAGGACAAAAGAAGAGAGAGAGAGAGAGAGAGAGATCAACTGAAGGAGCTGCCGTTCTCCTCCGCTCCCTATCCCCCACCCCCTCAGAAAAAGGTTTCGTCGCATCTCACATGCTGCCTGATCTGCTCGCTCCCATAAAATCAAACATTATCTACCCCCCCCCCCCGAACACGTGCTGCTAACTTAGTGTGTTCCACTAAATTGAAACGTGAAGGTTCAAATGATCTAAACAAAGTCCACCCCTGACTTGGGAGCTGCCCCCTCATTAAGAACTTTGGTTTGCGGTAGTGATAGGCGATGACAACTGTTTATTTTAAAAGTTCGATTTCCTGAATAAATTTTATTTTTAGAAAAAGGTGCCTTTACTACGACGACCACCTCCACACGATTTGAAATCGCCTTACCCAGCGCCTTGTAAAATGCTCACGTATTAAAAACAAAAAAAAGGACAATGCTATTGGAAAGCGAGAGCGAAGACAGTGCACAGTGGAACCTGTCACAGACATTCTTCCACTTGGCTGTGGTTCAAGCCAAGGGAGGGGGGAGGGAAGAATTTCACATTCCAGCGTATTCTAAACACTGAGAACATCAACCAGAAAGCCACCCCGCAAAAACTAACACCATGTACCCGAATCCTCCTCCAACAGCACTCCACACAATGGCAAAAAAAATACTTTGACGGTGCCCGTGTCTTGTGAGACTCCAAGTGCTGCGACTTTAATGGACGGGAAAGCATTAAAGTACGTTCTGCGCGGCTGAGTGTTTAATAAGTGGAAGTTTTACCGACCAACAGAAAGCAACCATCCCTGTAAATCATTCTGCACATTCCGCCCACCCAGAATGTTTTTTTTTAAGTTTAACATTTTAATCTTCGGGGGAGGGGTGGATCGATGAGTGTGTGTTATGAGTTGACTCTGCTTTCCAAATCGATAGGAAATCCCCCAGAGGCTTGAGACGCCTGGGATCCATTGTGTCCACTTCACTTTTCAGAAACTTTTTGTCGCAAGAAAAAAAGCAGCTGGAGGAAGGACGATTAAACTCCCCCCCCCCCCCCCGGTTGGGATTCGATCTGGAAACTTCTGTGCAAAGTTATGCCAATTTTCCTCACGGGGAGGGCGAAGAGAGAGAGAGAAAAAAAACACGTTTCCACGAGGTGGGAGCCCAAACAAAGCCTTTAAACTCTGCAGCGCCTTCCTCCTTCCAAACAGAGGACTTTTCCTCAACGGCTCATCGATCGCCCCCACACCCACCCACCACCCTTCCCAATTCCATTGATTTTAAAATATATATATGTTAAAATAAAATAAAATGCTCAATTTGGAGAACACAAAAGAAACGCAGACGGAAAACGCAAGAGTCAGAAGGCCACTCAACACACGACTTGACAACGTGATAACAGCATGGAGGAAGCAACAACTGCCTGAACCTACCTTTCTTAGCTTTCATCCTGCTCCAGAAATATGTCTCCAGGCACTCCCAACGAGATTCACCGGGGGGGGGGGGGGGGGGGAGTGGGTAGGAAACGGCGAACAAAATCAAAACAAAATCTTTCCGACTAAAAAAGGGAAGCAGCGAGTCGGGAAGAGGAAAGTTTTTTTTTGGTGTGTGTGTGTGTATATGTATGGAGAGATATAAAGGCTGAGTCGCTGTGGCGAGCGGAGCGTACACGGTAGGATTACTTTGCCCTCTTGTTTGCTCTGCCACAACGTGCTGCTCGCTGAAGGATTCAAACAAAAGGTAAACACATCACTGCTACCTGGCGCTCGGAACGGGTTGGGAATGGATCGCCTGCCTCTCTGCCGCCTGAGGAGCTGACAGCTCTCTCTGACAGCTGCTAGCTTCGGTGCTTGGGACCCGCCCCTCAACCCCACCGAGAGGAGGAGGAGGGGAAATTAGAGAGGGAAAAAAAATCCCTCCTCTGACATCATCACAAACCCATTCAAAAAAAAGTTTAATATTTGCATACAGCTCAAAGGGGGAGATCCAATCCAAACTTTTAGTACTGTTATTAAGTTTTTAAAAATATACATAATGGAAATTTGACACTCGGTGCCTTGTCGTTTCTGGACCTCGTTAGAAGTAAATCAAATGAAACTGTTTATAATTGAAGTGGTTGTTGTTTCTTTGTGCATTGCTGCTTAATATCCGGTGAAAGCAATGTGGCGAGACGCTTTGATGACGGTTGGCAGACCTCCCCCTTGGAGCAATGAAAAGAGATCAGCTTTTTTTTTGTTTTTTGGAAAAAGAAGTGTTTTATTTTAAGCGGCCGAGTTAAACATTAAACTTAACAGCACTTGCCAGTGATTGAGCAGATTTTATTGTTTTTGGTTTGAAAAATAAGTTTGTGTTGAAAGTTTCTCAAGCACATATGTTTGCTTCACTTCCGCACTGGGGCAGTTCCTTTGTTCCCACATGTTTGCCTGGTTTCTGCGTGTGCTTTGTGGTCGCTGATTTGCCAGTTAATCCAAATAGTTTCCAAACTTTTTTTTAATTAAAACTTCCACGCGTGGGATGGATGAACGTGTCACTCGCCGACCATTTAAGTTTTAAAAAAAAACAGCGAATGTCGCTGTCCAAACATAGCCTTAATTTTCAGCGTGAAAGGGTTTTGAAAACGTGCTAATTGACTTAAGAACACGGTTGTGTTTGGAAACCATTGCGGGATCACTACACATATGGGGGGAAGGGTGAATCCATCTGTTTGTCAATAAAATGTCCTCGACTCAACAATGGATTGGAGAGCAGTTATTTATTGTCTGCCTTTCCTCAGGAAGTCACTTATCCTCTCAACAACTGTTTTTCAAAAAATGTTACTCAAGTCGTGACAGCATTTTAGGTTCGAAACGAATCTTGTTGATCACTTTTCCAGAGCGCCTTTAAGATTTTAAAAACATTAATCCAACCGAGCTGTGTTTTTTTTTCCTGCACTTGCTGATTGCCTGAAAATCAGTTCGAATCAAGGTGGGGTGGGAGAAGAGCCGAGAGGTCAGTTTTGTAAAAGGCGAGATATAATTTTAGCCGCCACTGTTCAAAACCGGTTTGAATTAATCAATTAGGTCATTTGTGACTGAATGACATCTGGACGGTTCCTTGTTATCCTGTCCCAATTGTAAGATGTGGGCATAGCCATGGCGAAGGTGCCGACAGTGAGGTGATTGATTCTATTGTTTTGTAAAAATGAGGTTGTTTTCAACAATTGTCACACCTTCATCGGCAGCTCTCAAACCAGAATGAGAGCTGTTAACACGTCACTGATAGACCAACTGCACTGCCACACCGCCGCTTATTTAAGCAGTCTCTGACAAACGTTTCAGAGTGACATTAAAAACATGCATGGTTCAATTTGACGTTGAGTCGTGCAGGCCACAAAACCCCAGCTTTCATTCAGACGGTTTTGTCGAAGAGATTTAAGATTAGTTTGAGTGTTTGAAGGGAACTTTTTTTTAAAAAACCTACCCATGTTCCTGCTTCTCATCCCAAATCTGACAAAAATGGTTATTTGGCAAACTGTTAGAAAGCTGCCTGTAAGCCGAACAAAACAAGAAGGTTTCCAAGATGAAAAGGTTGGTAGAGTGCAATAACAACCGATTGATCTTTAAAAACATCCTAACATTTCCATCTGAAAATGTTATTTTACTGCAGCTTATTTTGGGAAATAAACTTTGGGATACAATACTTTCAAATATTTCAAACAACATTAATGTTCCCTCTTTAATTCCCTCCAAGGACCCTGTTCAATTCGGGCCGTGGGTGACTGTGTGGGGTTTGCACATTCTCCCAGTGTCTGCGTGGGTTTCCTCTGGGTGCTCCAGGTTTCCCCCTACAGTCCAAAGATATGCAGATTATGTTGACTGGCCATGCTAAATTGCCCCCCAGTGTCCAAAGGTAGATTGGGTTACTAGGTTACAGGGATAGGGTGGAGGTGTGGGCTTAAGTTGGCTGCTCTTTCGAGGGCTGGTATAGACTCAATGGGCCGAATGGCCTCCTTCTGCACTAAATTTTATACTGATTAAAAGCAAAATGCTATAGATGCCAGAGATCTGAAATTAAAACAGAAAATGTTGGAAAAACTCAGGAGGTCTGGCAGCATCTGCAGAGAGAAAGAAAAACAGAAGTCCAATATTACACTTCTCGCTTAGAAGCATAATATTTGTCATCATTTGTTTTGACATTTTGGGGTTTCTCAAAGACTTGATTAAGGAGTTTAGGTTCAGTGGCTAAATTACTAAAAGTGGTGGCAGTTTAAAGTTACTGAAGAAAAAGCATTCCTCAAAGGTTCATTTTGATAACATGGTTACATTTTCTAGCTAGTGGCTGAACCATGTACATACCAGGTAGGTGCTAGGCTCCATATGTGGTTCTGCTAAATTAGCTAATAACAGCTGAAGCTCCAGTGTGAGCACTACAATTAATCTCAGCAACAGGATCACCAAATCTCACTGGATTTTTAAAAAGATTTAGAGTACCCAATAATTTTTTTCCCAATGAAGGGGCAATTTATTTATTATGTCACTGTCTCCTATTTATTGACTACAGCTCTGCCTTCAACACCATAATCCCAGCCAACCCCATATCAAAGCTCCAAAACCTAGGACTTGGCTCCCCACTCTGCAACTGGATCCTTGATTTTCTGATCGATCAGACCACAATCAGTAAGAATGAACACCAACACCTCCTCCACAATAGTCCTCAATACCGGTGCCCTGCAAGGCTGCGTACTTAGCCCCCTACTCTACTCCCTGTACACACACGATTGCGTGGCAAAACTTGGTTCCAACTCCATCTACAAGTTTGCTGACGATACGACCATAGTGGGCCGGATCTCAAATAACGATGAGTCAGAATACAGGAGGGAGATAGAGAACCTAGTGGAGTGGTGTAACAACAACAATCTCTCCCTCAATGCCAGCAAAGCTAAAGAGCTGGTCATCGACTTCAGGAAGCAAAGTACTGTACACACCCCCGTCAGCATCAACGGGGCCGAGGTGGAGATGGTTAGCAGTTTCAAATTCCTAGGGGTGCACATCACATCACCAAAAATCTGTCCTGGTCCACTCACGTCGACGCTATCACCAAGAAAGCACAACAGCGCCTATACTTCCTCAGGAAACTAAGGAAATTCGGCATGTCCACATTAACCCTTACCAACTTTTACAGATACACTACAGAAAGCATCCTATCGGGCTGCATCACAGCCTGGTATGGCAACTGCTCGGCCCAGGACCGCAAGGAACATCAGAGAGTCGTGAATACCGCCCAGTCCATCACACAAACCTGCCTCCCATCCATGGACTCCATCTACACCTCCCGCTGCCGGGGGAAAGCGGGCAGCATAATCAAGGATCCCTCCCACCCGGCTTACTCACTTTTCCAACTTCTTCCATCGGGCAGGAGATACAGAAATCTGAGAACACGCACGAACAGACTCAAAAACAGCTTCTTCCCCACTGTCACCAGACTCCTAAATGATCCTCTTATTGACTGACCTCATTAACACTACACCCTGTATGCTTCATCTGTTGCCAATGCTTATGTAGTTACATTGTATATCTTGTGTTGCCCTATTATGTATTTTCTTGAATTTTGTTTAATTCCCTTTTCTTCCATGTACTGAATGATCTGTTGAGCTGCTCGCAGAAAAATACTTTTCACTGTACCTCAGTACACGTGACAATAAACAAATCCAATCCAATCCAATTTAGTGCAGCCAATCTACCTAACCTGCGCATCTTTGGGTTGTGGGGGCGCAACCCATGCAGACACGAGGAGAATGTGCAAACTCCACACGGACATTGACCCAGGGCCAGGATTCAAACCCAGGTCCTCAGCACCGTAGAGCAGATTTTATTATAACCACCTACCTCCAACTTTGTTTCTTCGAAACTTGCAGACAGCTGTTAATATTTTACACTTACTGATGTAGGCTGTATTCAGGACTGTGCAGTCCTCCTTTTGAGTGTTAATTCAGGGTAGAGGATGAGCAACAACCATGAAGCACCTTCTTCCTAGCTGCGAATGGAAATCATCTGGGCCTCTCCTGAGTCACAAACAATTGCTTCCTCACCAGAATAACACCCTCCTTCTCATTGATATGCACATGCTACATTTCTCTTATTAACTCAAGGGATTTGGACATCACTGGCTCAGGCATCATTCATTGCCCTTGAAAAGCTGTTGGCGAGCTGCCTTCTTGAACCGCTGCAGTCCATGTAGGTACACCCACAGTGCTGTTAGGGAGAGAGTTCCAGGATTTTGACCCAGCGACAATTAAGGAATGGTGATATATTTCTAAATTAGGATGGTTTGTGGCTTGGAGGGGAACTTCGAGGTGATGGTGTTCCATGTATCTCCTGCCATTGTCCTTCTAGATGGCAGTGGTTTGGTGTTTGAAAGGTGCTGTATAAAGAGCCTTACTGCATCTTGTAGATGGTACACACTGCTGTTACTGTGCATCTGTAGTGGAGGGAATGAATGTTTGTGGAATGAATGCCAATCAAGCGGGCTGCTTTGTCCTGGATGGTGTCGAGCTGCTTGAGTGTTGTTGGAACTGCACTCATTCAGACAAGTGCAGAGTATTTCATCACACTCCTGACTTGTACATTGTGGGTGGTGGACAGGCTTTGGAGAGTCAGGAGGTGAGTTACTTGCTGCAGGGTTCCTAGCCTCTGACTTGCTCTTGTAGCCCTAGGACTTATATGGCTAGTCCTGTTCAGCTCTTCTGACCAATATTAACGCCCAGGATATTGATAGTGGGGGATTCAGCGATGATAATGCCATTGATGTAAAAGAGTGATAGTTAGGTTCCCTGTTATTGGAGATAGTCATTACCTGGCAGTTGTGTGATGCAAATGTTACTTTTTCTAAAATAAATTTAGAATACCCAATTTTTTTTTCCAATTAAGGTGCAATTTAGTGTGGCCAATCCACTTAACTTGCACATTTTTGGATTGTGGGGGTGAAATCCACACACACATGGGGAGAATGTGCAAACTACACACAGACAGTGATCCAGGGCCGGAATCTGAACCCAGGTCCTCAGCGCCGCATCCCCAGTACTAATCACTGCACCACACGCCGTCCCTGACGTGAATGTTACTTGCCAATTGTCAGCCAAAGCCTGGACGTTTTCCAGGTCTTGCTGCATTTCAATCTGGACTGCTTTAGTATCTGATGAGTTGCGAATGGTGCTGAGCATTGTGCAGTCATCAGCGAATATCCCCACTTCTGCCCTTATAATGGAAGGAAGGTCATTGATAAAGCAACTGAGAATGGTTGGGCCTAGGACATTTGAATAATTGAATCATAGAATCTCTACAGTGCAGAAGGAGGCCATTCATCCCATCAGGTCTGCAGCAACCCTCTGAAAGAGTACCTTAGGCCCATTCTTCTGCCCTATACCTGTAACCCCACCTAAACTGTACATCCCTGGACACGAAGAGGCAATTTTAACATGGCTAATCCACCTAATGTGCACACCTTTGGACTGTGGGAGGAAATCCGAACACCCGGAGGACACCCATGCAGACATGGGGAGAAAGTGCAAACTCCACACATGCATTCAATGAAGACCGGAATTGAGCCTAGGTCCCTGGTCCTGTGAGGCAGCAGTGCTAACCACTGTGTTACCATGCCGCCCTCTGAGGAACTCCTGCAGTGTTGTCCTGGATCGCAGAGGATTGGCCTCTGACACCCACAATCATCATCCTTTCTGCTAGGTATGAGTCCAACCAGTGGTGAACTTTGCCCCGATTCCCAATGACCCCAGTTGTACTAAGGCTCCTTGATGCCACTCGAGATCAAATGAGGCCTTGATATCAAGCACAGTTACTCTTGCCTCACCTCTGGAGTTTAGCATTTTTGTCCATGTTTAATAATAATTTTTATTGTCACAAGTAGGCTTATATTAACACTGCAATGAAGTTACTGTGAAAACCCCATTCCAGTGCCTGTTCAGGTACACAGAGGGGGAATTCAGAATGTCCAAATTACCTACCAGCACGTCTTTTGGGACTTGTGGGAGGAAACCGGATCACCCAGAGAAAACCCACGCAGACACAGGGAGAACATGCAGGCTCCGCACAGACCATGACCAAGCCGGGAATCGAACCTGGGACCTTGGTGCCGTGAGGCAACAGTGCTAACCACTGTGCTACCCTGCCGCCCTTTAAACCAAGGCAGGAGTGATGTCCGGAGCTGAGTGGCTCTGGTGGAACCCAAACTAAGTGTCAGTGAACGTGTTATTGCGAATGTTACAAACAGGAGGCCAATTGCCAACTCTGGACAGCCAGGTGGCGGTGTTACTTCGCGAAGGCCAGTCCATCTTTCTGAACCGCTAGGTGGCTTTAGTACTGGAGGCTGTTACAAACACGTGACCGGAAAATCTGAAATTGGGTTATTATAAAGCTGCTGTGAAAATCCCCTAGCCTAACAACACGTCTTTCGGGACAAAGCAGGAGCACCTGGAGGAAACCCACACAGACACGGGGAGAACGTGCAGATTCCTCACAGACAGTGACCCAAGCCGGGAATTGAACGCTGGTCCCTGGCACTGTGAAGCAATAGTGCTAACCACTGTGTTACCATGCTGCCACAGCAGCACAGTCAATGCGCACACGGCTGGTGCCAAACACCCCCCACCCCGGTATGTTCTAGTACCAGGGGGCAATAGGGACATAAGTAAGACTGTTGCAGCGACCGACTACCGGGGGCTCAAAAAACAGGCACCCCCATTCTGTGCATAGGTTCCTTTTCTTGAATGTATAAAAGTTTGTTTGTCCATCATTATTTCCTTTTGTATACCCATTTTGTAGATTCCCATTGTACTTTTTTCTCTTCTTTTTTTGTTTCTTTTATTTTTTTTTTAAATTTAGAGTACCCAATTCATTTTTTCCAATTAAGGGACAATTTAGCGAGGCCAATCCACCTATCCTGCACATCTTTGGGTTGTGAGAGTGAAACACACGCAAACACGGGGAGAATGTGCAAACTCCACACGGACAGTGACCCAGAGCCGGGATAGAACCTGGGACCTTGGCACTGTGGCAGCAGTGCTAACCACTGTGCCACAGTGCTGCCCATAAAAATATATATTTTTAAATTTATGTCTTTGTTACCTCTATACTTGACTATTTCAATGCACTCCTTGTTGGTCTCCCACATGCTGCCCTCCATAAACTTGAGGTCATTCTGTCAATTAACTCACAAAAAGTACCATTTTCCAATCTCTGTTATGCTTGCTGACCTACATTGGTGTCTGGTCAAGCAACACCTTGGTTTGAAAAGCCTCATCCTTGTTTTGAAACCCTTCATGACTCACCATCCCTATTTCTCTAACCCTGCCCTACAACCCTCTGAGATATCTATAATCCTCAAATTCTGACCTTGTGTGATTCTTAATTGCTTTAGTTTTGGTGGCTGTACCTTCAGTTGCTTATGCCTCAAGGTATGAAATACCCTCTGCAAACTTCTCCAACTCTCTACCTTGCTCTCTTCCTTTAAGGCACTCCTTAAAACATACCCCACTGATCAAGATTTTGTTCATCAGACTTAATATCTTCTTTGTGCTTCCAAACCAAATATGGTTTGCTGATTTTAAACTCTTCAGATAATGAAGCAAGCCATGCCCTCATGCAGCAAGATTTGGACAACAATCAGGCTTAGATTGAGAAGTAGCAAGGAATGGACCATAATGCTGGAGCTTTTGGGAGTCATAACTGGGGTTTACCCCAGAGCTGGCTGGGGACCCCCCCCCCCCCCCCCCCCCCCCCCACTCACGCCAGAAGTTCGTAGGTAAAGTTTGCCAAGGAAATTCAAACTTCCGTTGGGCAATTGTCTTGCAATCAAAAGCCTCTAAGTACAACATAAATAGAAAATAGGAGTAGAAGTGGGCCCATTCAACCCTTCGAGCCTGCTCCACCATTCAACATGACCTTGGCTGATCCTCCATCTCAACACCAAACTCCAGCACTCTCCCCATATCCCTTGACACCATTAGAATCGAGAAATCTATCTATTTCCTTCTTATGTACATTCAAAGCCTTCTGTGGTAGACAATTCCGCAGGTTCACCATCCTCAGGGTGAAGACGTTGCTCCTCATCTCAATCCTAAATGGCCAACCCCTTTTCCTGAGATTGTGACCGCTTGTTCTAAACCACCCCCAGCCAGAGAAAACAACGGGCTGGATTCTCCGATTTTGAGGCTATGTTCACCGTGTGAACAGTGGCGTTTTATGACCGCAAATTCGGTGCAAAACAGCCACCAATCCTCTATTTGGCTGGGGGCTAGCAGGAAGGTAGCGTAGACCAACCTGTTCTAGCTGCCAATACAGCCTGGAGAATTGCTGGGTCCGTAGCCGCGCATGCGCACGGTGGCGGCCTGCTGCGGCCGTGCCGTGCAACATGGCGCTGGCTGCACGCGGACCTGGCCTGCAGAATAGTGTCCCCTCTTTGGCCGGCTTGCGAGCCCTGGACCACCCCCCAACAGTGCCCACAGCCCCTTCCAAAGTCCCCCCTGCACGCGGATCGGCCCTCCCCCGAGTGTGGCGGTGCTGGACTGAGTCTATAGCCGCCATGCCAAGTTCCCGACAATGAATAGCACATGCGACCAATGCCGCCGGGAACTCGGCTGGTCAGGGGTGGAGGATCGGGGGGTGGTCCTCAGGTAACATCCTTCAGGCTGTCGATACGGCGCTTGCCGCACTCCTGGAGTACGCTGCTTTGGAGGGGGCGGAGCATTAGAAAAGCGGCGCCCCCCCCCCCGATTTCGTCAGCCGATCGCCGAACGCGATTTCAGCGTCGGCGAACGGAGAATCCCATCCAACATCCCGGCATCCAGTCTGTCCAGCCTGTCAAAATTTTATATGTTTCACTTCGATTCCCACTCATTCTTTTAAAATGAAGGAATGGATCCAGTGACTACAGGCCAAGTTGACCAATCTCTCCTCATACGACAATCTTGCCATATCAGGAATCGTAAACTTCATACAGTTCTGACTGTCTTGCAATAGCTCCCCAGGCAAAGTTAGAAGAATTAACCTTAAGGCTTCTTACTCCTGGGACACTTTATTTTTATTTTAAAAAATAGTTTTATTGATGTTTTAAGTAACAGTTATAGAGTAAAGAAAAAGAGCTGGGCTTTACAAGAAGAGTGTCATACAACAAATAAGAAAACTGTCCATAGGTCGGAACAACCAGCCATCAACCCCTTGCTGTCACCGCAGCCGTGACTAGGGCTCTAATGCTGGCTAATATTTACATTTTTACATTGAGTTTGATTTTTACAATGTTTTTTTTTTGTTTTTTGTTTTTAAATTTAGAGTACCCAATTATTTTTTCCAATTAAGGGGCAATTTAGCGTGGCCAATCCACCTACTCTGCACATTTTTGGGTTGTGGGGGCGAAACCCACGCAGATACGGGGAGAATGTGCAAACTCCACACGGACAGTGACCCAGAGCCGGGATCGAACCTGGGACCTCAGCGGCATGAGGCGGTTGTGCTAACTACTAGGCCACCGTGCTGCCCGATTTTTACAATGTTTTGTCGGGTTCTGTTCGGGCCCCTGCTACTTGGTCGTGGGTGTTCTCTGTCCCCAGTTTCCCCCTTCTGTGTCTTGGTGTGGTTGGGGTTCCTCCCCTCATTCCTCTGTACACTTCATTCTGCTGGTGTGGGGGGTGGGGGGGGGGGGGGGGGGGCGGGTGGAGAGACTCGCTCTCCCTCCTTGGTCTTTAGGTCTTCGAGGGAGGGTGGGGCTCCTTGTTATCCCGGTTTCTTCCAATGCAGGGGCGGTTTGTGCTCATACGCATCTTGATCAGGTGTGTTCTGTGCCTACCGTGAGCTGCATCTGGCGTAGCCCAGCACAGGAGGAGGTGGAGTTGACTCTGTGCAGCATCTCAATCCAGAGTCCTCCCCCTATCTCCTTGCCCAGTTCCTCTCCCCACTTTTGTCTGGTCTCGTCCAGTGGAGTCCTGACCTTTTCTATGAGTCTCCTGTATATGTTGCCGCATTTGTCATCCCCTAACCAGTCCAGCCCTACCATCGTGTCCAGGAATATGTGTGTGTGGGTCTCTGGGGGAACGTTTCCATCTTCTTGCAGAGCGAGTTACGCAGCTGCAGATGTCTGAGCTTGTTCCCTTTTCAAGAGTTGGAGCTTCTATGTGAGTTCCCCCGTCGCAAGTCTGTTGTCCACGTACATGTCTTCTACCATCGACAACCTTCTGTCTCCCTCCCACGTCCCAAAAGTAGCGTCCATCCCTGCCGGAGCCCCGCGGACATTTTTCCCAGTTCAAAATGGTACCTAAACTGCTTCCATGTCCTTTGGGTGGCTCTTACCACTGGGCTCCTGGAGTGTGTGTGTGGTGCGCCAGAAGTTCCAAAGTGGCCAGCGCTTGGAGAGAGCTCCTCATGCATGAGGCCCCCTTCATTCAGACCCAGTTCGCTTAGCCACCCCCTCACCCTCTCCATGTTGGACACCCAGTTGTAGAACAGAAGATTTAGTAGGGCCAGGCCCCCACTACAGACGAAGGCCATGATTAATTTTTCAACCTTGGTGAAGAAGGATTTGGGGATGAAGATTGGGAGTGATCGAAATACGAAGAGGAACCAAGGCAGCATGTTCATTTTGATTGTCTGTACCCTTCCCACTAGCGAAAGGGGGAATGAATCCTATCTTTTCAGGCCGCTCGTCACCTCCTCCGCCATGCTGAAGAGGTTCTATTTGTGGAACCCCTTCCAGGTGTGGGCCACTTGGATCCCCAGGTACCTGCATTTGGCTTGGGTTACTTCAAATGGTAGTTTCTCCAGCTCCGCTGCTCCCTCTCAGGATTTAAAAAAAAATGTAGAGTTGACGACAAGACCATAGTGAGTCGGATCTCGAACAATGACGAGTCAGAATATAGGAGGGAGATAGAGAACCTAGTGAAGTGGTGTATGTCAGCAAAGCTAAAGAGCTGGTTATTGACTTCAGGAATCAAAGTCTTGTACACACCCCTGTCTGCATCAACGGGCCGAGGTGGAGATGGTTGACAGCTTCAATGTCCTAGGTGTGCACATCACCAACAATCTGTCCTGGTCCACCCACTTCGATGTTACGACCAAGAAAGCAAACAGCGCATATATTTCCTCAGGAAACGAAGGAAATTCGGCATGTCCACATTGACTCTTATCAATTTTTACAGATGCACCATAGAAAGCATCCTATCTGGCTACATCACAGCCTGGTATGGCAACTGCTAGGCCCAAGACCGTAAGAAACTT
Organism: Scyliorhinus canicula; assembly: GCF_902713615.1. Taxonomy (NCBI): domain Eukaryota; kingdom Metazoa; phylum Chordata; class Chondrichthyes; order Carcharhiniformes; family Scyliorhinidae; genus Scyliorhinus; species Scyliorhinus canicula. The sequence goes on from NC_052155.1 coordinate 73,532,022, forward strand.
CAGAGAGTTGTGAACACAGCAGAGTCCATCATGCAAACCCACCTCCGTCCATTGTGTCTGTCCACACCTCCCGCTGCCTGGGGAAAGTGGGCAGCATAATCAAAGACCCCTCCACCCGGGTTCTTCACTATCCCAACTGCTTCCATTGGACAGGAGATACAAAAGTCTGAGAACACTCGCTAACAGATTCAAAAACAGCTTCTTCCCCGCAGTTACCAGACTCCTGAATGACCCTCTTATGGACTGATGTGATCGCTTCACACAACTTCTCTACTGAGTAGTACTGCACTCCGTATGCTTCACCCGATGCCTGTGCCTATGTATTTACATTGTGCGTCCATCATATGTCCTATGTTTTTCATGTATGAAATGATCTGTCAGGACTGTACACAGAACAATACTTTTCACTGTACCTCGGTACACATGACTATAAATCCAAATAAACCCAAATCCAATGGCAAATTTGCTTTACTTTTACTCAACATTAATTGGCATCATGCACTATCTGTGTTTTCATATGTGTCCTCTGGACATTCACAGAAAATTACCCCTGTCCAATGCGGTGTTTATATCAGGAAAGTGGTGAGTGGGCCAACACAGGTAGTTTCAATGCTTTTCCATTGAGGATTAGGCAACCAAACCTGTTCCTGAATGTTATCCCGTTATACTTGCTGGATGTAGTTTTGGGTGAGCATAAAATTATGGATTTAAGATCAACTCTGCAAATCGTATAGTCAAAGACTGTGCTAACCAATGATCATTTTCTTGGCTCACTTGGATGACACACCATAGGACAAGTTGCGTATGTGGGAGCTTTTATCCCCACCTTCAGGAAATACATCAAAGTTACAACATGAATGGGCGGTATGTGGCACAGCGGCTAGCACTGCAGCCTTTGGCGCTTAGGACCCGGGTTCGAATACCAGCCCTGGGTCACTGTCTGTGTGGAGTTTGCACATACTCCCCATATCTGCGTGGGTTTCACCCCCACAACCCAAAGATGTGCAGGTTAGGTGGATTGGCCATGCTAAATTGCCCCTTAATTGGAGAAACAAATAACTGGGTACTCTAAAAAAACTTTTTTAAAAAGTTACAACATGAAAAAGGCCATTTAGCCCACCCAATCCATGCCAGCATCAATACAAACAAACAATTTTAATTACATTTTCAAAAAGCACAAAAAAAGAATTGGGACGCGATTTAACTGGATAATAATTAATGCCCGGTTTTGAAAACACAGATAGTGCATGATGCCAATTAATGTTTGACCACCACATTCGCAGTGTTTCTCAGCGGTTGCACTGCCGAGAAACATCTTGCTGTTTAACGGCATTTTGCTGGGTATTTTGGCTTCGGGGAGTTTCTCTCCGCTGAGGCCACACTTAGTCAATTCATGCGGACGGGCTACAGGAAAGGCTCCTTGCAGATCGGGGTGCCATTTCATCTGGCTGCCTCGATCTCCTCCCCTTTTAACTCCCCCAGTTTTCAACCCCCTCCCAAACTTGGGGGAGGCCCTTGTCAACGTTCCCTCACCTCGCCGACCCTCCCCTTCCACCTGGTAAGGCCCCCCCGGGCCAGATCTCTGGCCTTGTCAACCTGGCAGTGTTACCTAGGCACACTGGCTGTGCCAGGCTGGCACTTCCATGGTACCGGGGGTACTGCCAGGGTGCCAGTGTCAAGGAGCCAGAGAGAGTGCAAGGGTGCCACCCTGCCCTGTCCCGATCACCCAGGGGTCTTTCTTTAAAATAAATTTAGAGTGCCCAATTCATTTTTTCCAATTAAGGGGCAATTTAGCATGACCAATCCACCCATCCTGCTCATCTTTGTGTTGGGGAGGAGAGACCCACGCAAACACGGTGAGAATGTGCAAACTCCATACGAACAGTGACCTGGGGCCGGGGTGGAACCAGGTCCTCAGTGCCGTGAGGCGGCAGTGTTAACCACTGTGCCACCATGCTGCCCCTACAGGACTCTCTAATGGCCTGGGAGAATCCAGCCAGATGCCATTACGACCGGTCCAAGGTTGTGGAAACCAGTCCTAAATGGCATCCTGGCGAGGTGTCCCAGACACAGCTGTTAGGTCCCTGGTGCCGGGGGAATCCCACTAATGCATATTTAAATGAGCCTAATGGCTCATTTAAATATGCTAATCTGATCACTCCAGTTAGGGCAAGATCCAGATCACGATGCCTCGCGAGACTCCATTAAATCTGGTGAGGCGTTTCGAGTGTCGCAAATATCGGCAGGGGCCTCTCGCGAATTTCAATGACCTCGTTCCGATATGAAGTCGGGCACGACGAGGCTGTTAAATCACGCCCATAACATGCCATTTTACTGACAAATTAATTTTAAATGCCGTGGCTGATAGTATTTCACATGAATACCATAATTCTATGAGTATTGCTCTTGGTTGAGCAAATTCTTTAGCCTGGGGCCATCAATAAAGTAAGAAACCATTATTTTATCGCATTTGAACATATTCTAATGGAGCCAGCACCAGACAGGCAGTTACAATGTGCTTTATTACAACCAAAATGAAACTTGTCAGGTTTAGTTAGGGCTGGGAACTTGATAATTTTTACTGGATCTCCCCAGCCACTGACCTTAGGGAATGCCAGCAGGTCAACTTTACGTTTGCACCCACTGTGTGTGTCCCAATAGTCGGGAACCAACAGTGCTTAACATATGTTCTTAACATAAAATGGCTCAAAGGACATGGCATCTGGTTTGTTACTGTGGTAATAGAATGGAGGCAAAACATGAATACAAATGAAAGAAAACATTTGATTTGATAAAGTAGATAAGATCAGAAAAAACAAAAAATTAGCAAAATAGCGAAGGATCATGCAGACTCTAAACGTTTACTCTAATTTTCTCTCCCTGCAGATGCTACCAGACCTGTTAAATCTTTCCAGCTTTCTCCGTTAAGGTCAGAAAAAGGATGTTCCCAGCAACAAAAATGATCCTGGGTGGTTGCTAATGATTTACAGATATCTGTTTATCCAGTTGTACCTGATTACAGTACAATTATCCCATATTTATTCCAATATGGGTTTTAATTCCTTTTTAAAAATAAATTTAGAGTACCCAATTATTTTTTTCCAATGAAGGGGCAATTTAGTGTGGCCAATTCACCTAACCAGCATATCTTTGGATTGTGGGGGTGAAACCCACGCAGACATGGGGAGAATGTGCAAACTCCACACAGACAGTGACCCAGGACCAGCATTTGAACCCGGGTCCTCAGCACTGTAGTCCCAGTGCTAAACACTGCACCGTGTTGCCCTCTGGGTTTTAATTCCTGAGTGGAGCTGCAGTGATAAGAATACATAATCATACCAGTATAAGAGGTGCCTGGCATGGGAGTTGGGTATGGGTTTGGCAATGGTAGAACAGAAGGACCCAGAGCTGAATCTAGACAGTGTTGAAGGGGTGGTATAATAAATTGTTCACCCTCTTTCTCTGATAGCTTTTAAAGGACAGTAGGAAAAACTTGAAACGTCTCAGCGACAGGATTCTCCGTTCCTGAGACTAAGTGTTGTTGCCGGATTCGCAGACTTCAACGACAGCAAAACAAGCGCTGCACCTGGACCGATTCGGTGACCGCTGTGGGGCTAGCACCGGCGCCATGTGGAACACAATTGATTCCAATGAGAAACGCTGCAGGATTCGTCAGGTTCACGATTGACAATCAGGAGACTAACAAGCTGCAGCCGCATTTACACTCTTCACTCTCCAGGCAACAACTTGGCAGCAAGGAGAGCGGCACCAAGGTTCACAGATGCCGAGCTCAAGACCCTCCTAGACCCGGTGGAGGAGAGGCGGGTGACTCTGTACCCTGGAACAGGAAGGAGATGCCAGCCACTGCCATTCGGCGTGCCTGGGCGCAGGTGGCAGAGACAGTAAGCACCATCAGCAACATCATCTGGACCAGTCAGCAATTCAGGAGACAATTGCACAATCTCCTCAGAATGCCAGGATGAGTAGGCAGCACTATGCCCCGCCTCTAACTCACACACCCGTAACCCCACCCCCTTCCACCTGGGGGGGTATTCGAATAACCGCTATGCACCACATGCCGGCACCCATACAGGTCGCTATGGCTGGGTACCTTGGCCACTGAGGCCACCAGCTGAGACCTCTCGCTGCCTCAGGAAGGCAGACAGCATTATCAGAGACCCCTCCCACCCAGGCATTGCCTTCTTCTAGACCCTTCCATCAGGCAGAAGGTACAGAAGTCTGAAGACTCGCACACCCAGACATAGGAACAGCTTCTTCCCCACAGCTACAAGACTCCTCAACGACTACCCCCTCGGACTGATCAGTTCCCTGTAAGAACACTATTCACGATGCCCTATGCTGCTCTTGCTCATGTATTTGCTTTGTTTGGCCCTTGTTCCGCACTTTAACCAATGACTGTTTTGTCGATGTGCCATTTCTCAATGTTCCCTGTTGATTATTCTTGTGTCTACTATGTACGTACTGTGTACATTCCTCGGCCGCAGAAAAAATATTTTTCACTGCATAGAACATAGAACACTACAGCGCAGTACGGGCCCTTCGGCCCTCGATGTTGCGCCGACCTGTGAAACCATCTGAAGCCTATCTGACCATAGATACTTCGGTGCATTTGACAATAAATCAAATCAAATCAACTCAGCTACCCACTCCCTGGGCTGCATATGTCAGACTAACAGTGTGCATTTTCTGTTTCTCCTGCCTCCAGGAGAAAGCCACACCATAACCGCCGGGAGTGGGAGAGGACTGGAGGGAGACCACCGGACTTGTGACCCCTCACCCTTGCGGAAGAGCAGTAGGCACTGTACGTGATCGGCGGGCCCAAGGAAAGGGCAGTCGCCCCCGTGGAGATCGGCCTCAGGCGAGCAAGTGAAACCCTGCTGAGTTGTGGTTCCCATGACACGTGTGTCACCACCATCCCCCCCCCCAACACCACCCTCACACTCACACCACCCTCACCTCCATACCACCCCTTTATACCCACACCACCCTCACCCCCACACCAATTACACATCACCCTCACCCCACACCACCCCCTTCACCCCCGTTCCACACACATCCACCTTCCCCACTTGCCCCCTGCCAGCCAGTGGTCTTGTCATGCGTCCTGTCTTGTTTCTTACAAGACCTGCTGTTGATGGGTTGGGTACTTATGGTATCTCCCACCCCCAGCCAGAGAACCGGATGCCAAGCAGCGATGAGCATGATAGCGACCTGGACGAGAGCCATCAACCCGAGACCCAGGCCACCCCGGAGCTCAAGTTTAATTGTGACACTGACTTCCCTCCACCATCCCAGAGACACTCACATCAGTTGGGCACTTTGCTGAAGAGGCTTCTGGGACACTATCTGATGCGTACCACACACATGCTCTGGTACAGCAGGTGGAGGTAGGAACCTCCGAGGGAGCAGACAGTTGGAGGGCAGGCCAACCCCAGGAACTTAACTGCAGTCCAGACAGGTTTTGGGCTTCTGGAACAGACAGTCCCATCAATAGTGGGCCAGGAATGCATGAGGGGTTGTTGGCGAGCATTCAGCACCTGCAGGCACAGTGGAGGAGTCCACCGCGTGCAGGAGCAGGAGGTGGTGCCAGCCATGCGTGCCACCCAGGCCTACACCGTATGGGTGGCAAACACAGCCGAGGCCTTGGGACAGAGAGGTTTGGCTATGAATCAGCTTGTCCAAGGCCTGGAGCAATCTGAGCAGACGGTGGCCGAGGTCCGGGACAGGGCTGCTCTCACAGGCAGCCATGTGTCAAAGCCACCTGGACATTGCAGCGACGCTCCTGACCATGGCCCAGTCACAGTGGGCCGTGGCTAAAAGCATTGGCGGCATAGCCCAGGTGCTGGCTGATGTGTCACAGACCCAGAACGTGGTGGCACAGCCGCAGCATGATGTGGCGCAGTCCCAGATGTAGGTGGTCTACTCCCTGTGCTCCGTGACCGTGAGCATGCAGACCCTGGCCAAGAGGAGAGTGAGCCTCCAGCGCTGGCAGCACCAGGTAGCGGGATAGTATCAGAGGCTAGCTCCACTTGCATTCCCATCCCATGGAGTAGCCCGGGGGCGATCAGGCACCCCAAGCGAGGAGGAGGTGATGGGGCGTAAGGGAAAATGCTGGAAAATCTCAGCACGTCTGGCAGCATCTGTAGGGAGAGAAAAAAACTAACGTTTCGAGTTTGACAAAGAGTCATCAGACTCGAAATGTTAGCTATTTTCTCTCCCTACAGATGCTGCCAGACTTGCTGAGATTTTCCAGCATTTTCCCTTTCGTTTCAGATTCCAGCATCCGCAGTAATTTGCTTTTATTAGGAGGTGATGAGGACCGTGCCGGTGACTCCCGCAGGCGAGGAGCCAAAGCACCGCAGCACCTCGTGTCTCTGGCGCATCCATTGGGCAATGGGTAGAACAGGGTGGCACCACACCACCTGGTTCACCTGAGCAGAAGCCGGGCACATCGAGGCCCAGTCTCCCCAGAAGAAGCCCGACAACAAGTACGCAGGTCACAGGATGGGAATCACAGCAGGCCGCCTCGACTCCTAATGTACCATCTGGGGATCCACCTAGACTTAGCGTTAGGACCCATAAGGCCAGAAAAGTAGACACCAGGGAGTTGCAGGTGGAGGAGGCGGTGGCATTGGGTTTGGGGAGGGGTGTGTGGTCTCTCTGACCCGAGCCAGCCCCCCCTAGTCGGTGAACATGGAGGCAGTCAGAGCGCCCAGTGCGCGTTGGCTCTGCCGCACATATTGTGCAGCCTCCCGAGCCTGCCTGGGCCTCATCTCCTATCCATCCTCCCCCTCCCCTGCATCCTCCTCATCGGCCGAGGCCTGGTATTCATCCCCCTCCTCCAGCACATCTCCCCTCTGCTGTACGATATTGTGGAAGACACAACAGGTTACCATGATGCGGTCGAACGCCCCAGAGCCATACTGAAGGGCCCCGCCAGAGTGGTTCAGGCACCTGTACCGCATCTTCAGGATGCCAAAACAACGCTTGATCACGCCCCTGGTCACTGCACGGGCATCATTGTAGTGGGTCTCCGCGACGGTCTGTGACCTCTGGATAGGCATCATCAGTCATGACCATGGCGGTAACCCCTGATGCCCAGGAGCCAACCCCCCAGCCGCATATACATATTATACTCCCCACACCAACCATTCCAGCCAACAAGATGGCAGCAAGGAGAACTCGATGCTTCACCGACACTGAGCTGGAAGCCCTCCTGGACGCCGTGGGACCTCAGAAGAAGACTGCACACAGCCTTCGGGAGTGTGAGAAGACAGGAAGGGGACTGTCAGACCTGCGGCTCCTCACTGTGGCCGAGCAGAGGGCCCTGGATGTGATCGGTGGACCGGAAGAAAAGGAGGTCGCCAAGGCGGAGCTCGGCCGCGAGCGAGGAAGTGAGACCCCATTTAGTTGCGGCTCCCTGTGACACGTATAGCAACCCCCCTGCTAACTCCACCCTCACACCACTCTCATCCTAATTCTGCTCCTATGTCTTATGGTCTTATGGTTGTCGGCAAGCATCCAGCAACTGCAGGTGCAGTTAGAGGAGTCCAGCCGTGTGCAGGAGCAGGAGGTGATGCCGACCATACGTGCCACCCAGGCCAATACCACATGGGTGGTGTCCACGGTGGAGGCATTGGGGGTGATGGTTTTGGCTATGGATCAGCATGTCCAAGGCCTGCAGCATTCTGTGCAGGCGCTGGCCGAGGCCCAGGACAGGGCTGACGTCTCAGGTGACCATGTCCCAGAGCCACCTGGAAATCGCAGTCATGCTCCTCAGTGTGGTCCACACAGCAGGCTGAGTGTGCCAGGATGAACGCGTCATGCACGGTGCCTGGGTATCGGGCGCAGACATGCATGATGTGCAGCTGATGGTCACACACCAGCTGCACGTTCATCGAGTGGAACCTCTTTCGGTTTGTGTAGAGTGGCCTTTTATCTGCAGGTGCCCGTAGGGGGACATGCATCCCATTGATTACCCCCTGGACCCGGGGCATCCCGGCGATGGCAGCGAACCCCACTGCCCGTGCATCCTGGTGGGCTCGGTTCACATTGAAATGGATATATTGAGCTGCCTGGACACATAGGGCCTCCGTGACGACATGGGTGTACCTGTGAACCGAGGTCTATGAGATCCCCGACAGGTTCCCACTTGGGGTCTGGAAGGGCATGATGTTCAGCGCAGCCACCGCCTTGACATCCACCGGGAGTGGGTGTCCTCCCCCATACTCCAACGGTGCCAGGTGTGCCATCATCTGGCAGATATGTTGCACTGTCTCTCTGCTCAGCTGGGGTCTTCGACGCATGCTGGCAGCTCCTCGAATGACAGGCTGTGCCAGTACACCCGAGGCTTCATGCAGCATTGCCTTGACACCTCCTCCTCCTTAGCCTATTAGGCGGCTCGCTATCCTTTCTTGGCGGATGTCTCCTGTCACTCCAAGTCACGCTTCACTTCTGCAGCTTCCTCCTCCTCCAAGAGCAGTGCCAGTTCGTACAACCGTAGGGCATCCCCCAGGGCTGCCGTGACCAGCAGGAAGGACACCATTGCTGATTGACTTCCAGTATCCATTGTCTGCAGGGGGTGAAAGGCCAACATGTTAGCATGGTTCATTCCCCCGTGCCCAACGAGGTCAACCGAGCTACATGGTGTCCCCGGTTGGCACTGCGGGCTGCATACCCCTCCCCCACCCAGCCCCACACTCCTGTCCCCATCGGTGGCCGGCACAGTGGGGGCCTCTGGCTCTGGCGCCTGTCCCTGACACCAGAGGTACCGTCGGTTAGTGCTGCTCTCGCACTGTGGCCACCATAGGGGCTACTGTGGGTGTTGCCCTGGTGGGTGGGCTGCCAGCAGGTGGCGGCCGGGTGGGCGGGTTATGGGGATTGGTGTGGTGTGGCGGAGGGTGGGGCACAGGGGTTGGGGGGGGGGGGGAGGTGGTGGCACCATATGGTGGTGTCACTCTGTAGAAGCAGGGGCCGAGGTGGGTGGTCACTGGGGTGAGCAGCAAGATAGCCACCGTAATGGCGGTCGGTGCCCGGGCACCACTCCAGTCCCATGGGGGGGGGGGGGGGGGGTGTCACCCCGGCCACTCCCCCCATCACCTCTCTCCCTCAGTAGCCACCATGCCGGTTTCACCATTTTTAAAAGCACAAGTGAACTGCGCCATTGAGAACTCGGCCTATCGCAGGAGGAGAAAAGTAGAGGCCCTGGAGAATACCGGGTCGGGCCCACTAATGATATGCAAACGGTGTTTACTGTACGTGCATTCCCGTATGCATTGACGCCGCCGTGGAGGCGATGGAGAATCGCGATTTGGCGTCAAATTGGCACCCGAGCGATTTTGGCATCGAAGCCTATTCTCCACCCAATCGTGTTTCGCGACTTTGCTGTTGGCAAATGAAGAATCCCACCCAGGATCAATCATAGAAGAGAGAAGCAGCAGAGATGCTGTTTACAATGGCGATATGGGAAGGAAACTACAGTGGAGAGACCAGAACAGCAAAGCAGGAGAGGAAGAACTCTACAAGAATGGATGTGAAGATAAGAGCAAGGCAGTGGTGATAGTGAGTGGGGGGATAGTGGTGACAACAATGATTTTGCATCTTCAGTTTACCACCTGGTGGCTGCATGTGTCTGAATTGGATGTCAGTGAGGTGAAGGCTAATTCACCTAATCTTCGTGGGAGGAGATAGATCTGGGTTTTCTAATTTCTACAGTTGCTAACCCACAATTTTCTGTCTATTACTTTGAAGGGCAGAAAATGGTGGGCTGCCGAGGGCCAGTGTAGAAAACACTGCCTGTCTTCCAGCATTAATGAGGACACCATTTATCAATTCTAAACTGGGCCTAAATTTCAGGCTGAAATCCCTCTATCAATACTGTAGGCTGTGATCTGGAAAGCTGCATGTTTAGAATAAATGCATACTTACAACTGCAGTGCTTTTGAAGTGCCTTTGAAAAGATCAGTATGAGTATATGATGAATCCTTTTGTTTTCAAAGCAGTCTACTTATCTTGTGACACAACAAACCTCTCCACACACTTTCCCATGTGTAGGATGGATATTATCAGCTTTAGGCATGCAAACTATGTAATGACATCATACATGCAGTACAGTTGAGGCTCATTAGAGCTGCTTTAACTCAAACACAAACATTGAAGCTCAAAGTGAAAATAGATGGCATACCAAACATTTAACTTTAGCCACATGTTTTCCTTCATGATCATTTGAATTTTAAAATGTTTTATAATTAGCTTTCCCTTTACTGTGCTGCCCACTTCAGAGGGCAGCATTCAGATAATCTCCTAAAATGCATCCACGATGTTTCTATATTTCACCCCTCCTCCATTTTCCCAAGGTCTATTTCTGACTCTTCCCTTCCCTCCATCTCTATTTCTGGGGATAGGCCAATACAAAATATAACTCCATCCACAGCTACCTTGATTACACTTTCTCCTATCCTACATTTGTAAAGACTTTCTTCCATTATTTTTATGACTCAGTCAAATTCTGTTCTGATGTTGTCACTTTCCACCTTGTGGTAGCGCGGCTCTTTATGGGGGCAGGCTTTATGGTCCATGTGACTGTCTTGGGACCCATTGTGCGGGAGCGCATGAACACCCGACCAATAGAGAGAAAGCGCAAGGCCCTGGAAGCAGGGGCCCAGGCAGTGTGGACCCCAGAGCTGGAGAGTCAAGACCTAATCATCATTGCTCAGTGCCTGCATATGGTTGCCTTTGTCTACTGTTATGAAACCCCCTTTGTTGTTACTGGAAGTCTCCAGTGTAATGTCTTGAGCCATCACACATATCAATGCTTCTAATATACCTTCCTTTTTCCTCAACTGAGAGTTTCACAGCACCAATGTCAATCCCATTTCCCACACGTCTGGTTTCCTTTCCAAAGCATGGAAGACTTCCATTCAGTCCTTACCTTCCATTCCACCAGTCTCTACAATCAATTACTCAACCTCTACCATTTCCACCACATCCAGCTTGGTGGCACCATGAAAGATGGCTTCTTCTCCCTGTTCAGCAGTCTGCACTGACTACTCCCTCAGCATCAGCCTAGTCCATCTTCATTACTCCCAACACCTGCTCCCCTTACCATGGCACCTTCCCGAGCAAGCACACCTACCCGTTGACAACTTCCTTCCTCACCATCCAGGACGCCGAACACTCCTTCCAAGTGAAACAGTAATTTTTTTAGTGTATCGTATTCACTGTGGTCTCCTCCACATTTTCTGTTATTTATTCTTGCATGGGTTTGGATATAGCTGGCGAGGCCCTTTTCCCCTAGCTGACGTGAAAATTATCAAGGGCAAAGATTTAAGGTAGAAGGATTACAGGGGACATGAGGAAAAACTCTTTCACTCAGAGGGTGGTGGGCATCTGGAATTCACTGCCTAAGTTGGTGGTTGAGACTGAAATACTCAACTCAAAGGTACTTGGATCGACCTCTCAAGTGCTGGAACCAGCATAGCTCTGGATCGGGTGCTGGAAAATTGGATTAAAATGAGTGGCTAGTTTACTGTTTCTCTTTTCTGGCCAGCGCAGAGACAATGGGCTGAATGGTCTCTTTCTGCACTAACTTTTCTATGGTTCTACGACAGAGACATGGTAGGATTGGAGGTGGGAGGAGATATCAGAGACATGTGGGTGAAGAGTGTTTGATAGTGTTGGCAGGGTGGATGGGAATGACATAAGGGTGAAGGGGGTTTGGTAGGGTTGGCGGGGTGGGGCAAAGACAGGCAAGAGGGAAGGTTGGGAAGATGGAGCCTAACATCTAACAGTTGAATGCAGAAAGATATGGATGGGATTTGATTTGCATGAGGTGGATGGGTGAATATGACTCTAGAGTATGAAAGGGAGGGGGAGGGGATACTAGTTTGGCATAAGAAGGATGGGTTGCCTAGAAACTCACTGAGTGGTCAGGAGAGGAAAACCGTCTTGTGGTCATTTATTAAGAGAACTGAGTGAAGGACAGTTATAGTCCCTGGACTGATGTCACGAGGACAGGATGAGATATTAAAGGCAGTCCAGGGACTCTATGGTCCTCATAGTCAGGTTAAGAGATTAAATGCAGCCATGGGTCTCTCTGGGCATCATAGCCAGGGTGAGAGATTAAGGAAGCCCTGGGGCTCTATAGGCTTCTTAGTCAGGTTGAGAGATTAAAGGCAGCCCCAGGACTCTGTGGCCGTGTTCAGGGTGAGAGATTAAATGCAGCCCTGGAGGTCTTATAGGGCTATCCATGGCACACACACTGTGTTACCTCTCCGGGGAGGGAAAGGCCTGTGTGTTCAGTGGGGATCAGGCCAGCTTGGTGTGAGAGACACGGTCATAATCTCGCAGTTGATGGTGATGGGAGTGTCTGTGGTATTGGGCTGCAGACGCGATGGTCATGAATTTGAAATTCTACCATGCTGTGATCACTCGTTCCAAGAGGATCCTTAACGACAAAACTATTTATCAACCCTTCTCCATTACCTAATACTAAATCTAAAATAGCCTGCTCCCTGGTTGGCTCCATAACATATTGCTCTAAGAAACAAACTCTCATGCACTCTATGATGTGGAGATGCCGGCGTTGGCCACAGCGAGGGAGCGTCTGTGACCCAAAAGTGATATCAAGGTTTCTTAATCCTGCTAACTCTATTGCTACACCTTGGTGGATCCCCAACATCCACAGCAGAGTTGGATGCAGCTTGTGGACGGTGGTGCAGTAGTTAGCACGGCTGCCTCACAGCGTCGATATCCCAGGTTCGATCCCGGCCTCGGGTCACTCTCCATGGGCGGGATTCTCCGGCCCCCCGGGGGTCGGAGAATCGCCCGGGGCTTGCGTCAATCCTGCCCCGCCGTGTCCCGAATTCTCCGCCCCCCCGAGATTCAGCGGGGGCGGGAATCACGCCGCGCCGGTCAGCGGGCCCCCCCGCGGCGATTCTCGGCGATTGGAAAAAATGAATTGGACACTCTAAATTTAAAAAAAATCTCACATTGTTATCTATACTATTTCCATTTTCTGTAAATACACCATATAAGTCAAAGGATGGATGAATTGGTCTATACTTTTAAAAAATAAATTTAGATTACCCATTCACTTTTTCCAATTAAGGGGCAATTTAGCGTGGCCAATCCGCCTACCCTGCACATCTTTGGGTTGTGGAGGTGAAACCCGTGCAAACACGGGGAGAATGTGCGAACTCCATACGGACAGTGACCCAGTGAATTGGTCTATACTTGCTGAGTGGTGCATGCAACACAGAAATGCATGATCTTACCAGTTTCACTGAAAACTGCATATAGAAGTTCATCCATCCCTCACTTGACAGTTGTGAAGTACGAAGCCATGCAAGCCCACCATGGTCAAACCAAGACTCAGAGCAACGTCCCTACAGTCGACCATGGGATTTGTGTATCGATGATCAGCATTTATTGTCCATCCCAAAATGCACTTGCAAATGTAATGTTGAGGCATAATTTTTAACTATTGCATACCATGTTGTGTAGGTACACCGACAGTGCTCTGAGGAAGGAGATTGCAGGAATTTGACCCAGTGACAGTGTAAGAATGGTGATATAGATCCAAGTCAGGATGATGTATGGCTTGAAGGGGACCCTCCCACTTATTTGCTTCCCTTGGCCTTCTAGATGGTATAGGTCCCGAGTTGGCAAGGTGCTGAAGGTACCATGCATCCTGGGATGGAACACACACTGCTGCCACATTGCATCAATGTATGAAAGAGAAAAAGTTTAGTGTGCATAATGGGGTTCCAATCAAGTGAACTGTTTTGTCCTGCGTGTCTCTGACCTGTTCTTGTAGCCACAGTATTTAAATAGCTGGTCCAGTTCAGTTTCTGGTCAATAGTAACCCCCAAGATGTTGATCGTGGGGGATTCAGCAATGATAATGCCATTGAATGCCAAATGCAGGTGGTTAGATTCTCTCATGTTGGAAATGGCAATTGCAACGTACTGCCCAGGTTCCTCTTCCTGTTTAGATCCATTCCGATCTACATCCCCAAGGCCTTTTTCAAAGCGCTGGACAAACTCATCATGGCGTTCGTATGGGGGGGTAAAAATGCTAGGATCCCAAAGAAGGTCTTACAAAAAACAAAAACCAGGGGAGGGTTAGCCCTCCCGAATCTACAACTCTACCACTGGGCAGCAACAGCCGAGCGAGTAAGGGGATGGATCCAGGAGCCAGAAGCTGAGTGGGTGCGTGCGGAGGAGGCCTCCTGCATGGGAACCTCCCTCCGGGCCCTCGCCACGGCAGCACTCCCATCCCCACCCAAAAAACACTCCAGCAGCCCAGTGGTGACAGCCACCCTCCAATCCTGGAACCAACTGCGGCAGCAACTTGGCCTGACCAAAATGTCGAACAGGGCTCCCATCTGCAACAACCATAGGTTCAAACCAGCACTGACCGACGCCACCTTCAAAAGGTGGAGGCAGGACGGGGGGACACTGACAGTCAGGGACCTGTACACGGACGACAGGATCGCAACACTGGACGAACTGACAGAGAAATTTCAGCTAGCTGGGGGGAACGAGCTACGGTACCTGCAGCTCAAAAACTTCCTACGAAAGGAGACAAGGACGTACCCACAACCGCCACGACAGACACTACTGGAAGACCTACTGGACGCAAGTATCCTAGAGAAAGGGAACTGTAGTGACATGTATGACCGACTGGTAGATAGGGACGACACCGTACTGGACGCAACAAGGAGGAAATGGGAGGACGACCTGGGGATGGAGATCGGGTGGGGACTCTGGAGCGAAGCACTGCATAGGGTCAACTCCACCTCCACGTGCGCAAGGCTCAGCCTGACGCAACTAAAAGTGGTACATAGAGCCCACTTAACAAGAACCCGTATGAGTAGGTTCTTCCCGGAGGTGGAAGACAGATGTGAACGGTGCCAAAGAGGCCCGGCCAACCACGCCCACATGTTCTGGTCCTGCCCCAGACTCGTGGAGTACTGGACAGCCTTCTTCGAGGTAATGTCCAAAGTGGTGGGAGTGAGGGTGGAGCCATGCCCGATAGTGGCGGTCTTCGGGGTTTCAGAACAGCCAGATCTATTCCTGGGGAGGAGGGCGGATGCCCTTGCCTTTGCCTCCCTGATCGCCCGCCGTAGAATCCTGTTTGGCTGGCGGTCAGCAGCACCGCCCAGAGCTGCGGACTGGCTGTCCGACCTCTCGGAATCTCTCCAAATGGAGAAAATCAAATTTGCCATCCGAGGGTCGGACGACGGCTTCCACAGAACGTGGGAGCCATTCATGCGACTGTTCCGGGACCTATTTGTGGCCAATGTACAAGAGGAAGAATAGTCGGGGGAAGGTAGCGGGAGGGGGGGGGGGGCTACAGGTTCGTTACGGGGGTTCGATGGCTAGCTAAGGCCCAAAACCAAGCTAAATAAACATGTTGAGGGGGGGGGGGGGGGGGGGGGCGCAGTTACTACTACGAAGATGCTTACCTGTAAATATGTGTGTTAATTTTTGCGTGTTTGTTTTTGTTTGTTTTTTTTTTTCTCTCTCCTAACAATTTGTAATTTGTTCAATATAAAATACGAAAACTGAATAAAAACATTTATAAAAAAAAAGGAAATGGCAATTGCCTGGCATTTGTGTGGTACTATGGTTTCTTTATGTTGCCCACTCTCAAACTGCAGTGTTTCTGTAACATTACAACTGGAAGGGTTTGGGCTTGTGGCCCAAAGGGGCGACACGGTGGCACAGTGGTTAGCACTGCTGCCTCAAGGCTCCAGGGTCCCGGGCTCAATTCCGGCCATGAGTGACTGTCTGTGTGGAGTTTGCACTTTCTCCCCGTGTCTGCATGGGTTTCCTCCGGGAGCTCTGGTTTCCTCCCACAGTCCAAAGATGTGCAGGTTAGGTGGATTGACCATGCTAAATTGCCCCTTAGTGTCCAAAAGGTTAGGTTGGGTTACTGGGTTATGGGGATAGGGTGCAGGCGTGGGTTTAAGTAGGGTCCAAGAGCCGTGCAGACTCGATGGGCCGAATGGCCTCCGTTCTTCACTGCAAATTCGATGTGTTCTTCAAGATACGTGGTCTTCCTCCAACATGGCGTAGATTTCTCTGACCATTTCCGGAGCCATTCGCTTACACTGCCTTTTAATCATTTCAAGGAAGCTAGACCCTTCGCGCAGGCAATATCTCACCCTCCTCTTCCTTGCTGTACTTTTTTAATTCGTTTTTTTTCTCTTTTTTATAAATTTAATGTACCCAATTATTTTCTTTTCCAATCCACCTGACGTGCACATCTTTGGGTTGTGGGGGTGAAACCCACGCAGACACGGGGAGAATGTGCAAAATCCACACGGGCCGTGACCCAGGGCTGGGATTCGAATCCAGGTCCTCAGCGCCGCAGACCCAGTGCCAACCACTGTGTCACGTGCCGCCCTTCCTTTTGCTTGCTGTTCTGACTGGAACTCTGCCATCTGATGTCTAGGTACCATGTTTCTAGCCACACACTGCTACCTCCACTTTTCCCCTACATAATGCACGTGTGAGGGCCCTGCACCACTTACTGCAAATTTCCTTCGGGCCAAACATTGCACACCCAGCAAGCCTGACAGTTTGAAATGTTGTCCTCTTGGTTGATGAGGCAGGGAATGATGAAAAGGGGCCCTTGCTCTTTTATAGCGGCCCCATCATTGCCTTCCCTGAGATCATACATCTCAGAGGCAAATTCAGTTTGATTCTGATATCTCACATAGTTCCATATAAGGCTTAGAACTCTTTCCTTCAAGGACGGCAAGATGGCGCAGTGGTTAGCACTGCTGTCTCATGTCGCTGAGGACCCAGGTTCGATCCTGGCATGGGTCACGGTCCATGTAGAGTTTGCACATTCTCCCCATGTCTGTGTAGGTCTCACTCTCACAACCCAAAAATGTGCAGGGTAGGTGGATTGGCCACGCTAAATTGCCCCTTATTTGGGGGAAAAAAAAGAATTGGCACTTTAAATTTATTTTAAAAAAGAATTCTTTACTTCAGACCTTCGAAGCTTGGTACAACTGCAGTACTGAGTTGTGGGACACACACAGCAATTTGTGACGCTGAAAATCGTGACTGCCTGTACGCTCCTGTCTCTCTAAATGACCCAGCTGATTCCTACAGGCTGCAAGAGCACTTTACACCCTTTTCACACAACTGTCATTTTCGGAAACACCGAGAATGGGGAGTGCGACATACATATCCAGGTCCTGCCAGGCGCATAGGACGCTGGTGAGGAAGCCGCAGGTGACCGAGCCACTGAGGGCGATGGTGGTAAGGTTACACCGTTTTTTGGATGAAGAGCTCCGGGTATATCAGGACATGGGCATGGAACTGGCACAGAGGAGATCCGGATTCAACCGGTCAAGGCTGCCCTCTTTAAGAAATGGGTGAAGTTCGGGATGCTATACCCGACCCGCCTTTGGGTGACCCACAATGGCCACAAATATTATTTTGGAACACCAGAGGAGGCAAAGGAGTTTTTGAGAGACGATTAACTGGCAGGAGAGGGAGGACACTGAACTTTGGAGGAAATGTGAGGTGGTGCTGGTTCTCTCTGCCCCTATTTTTGTTGTATTGCTCTGGGTTTGTTTGTGGGTGATGGCCAGTTAAGAACCTCTCTTCTCTTTGGGGCTGTTTAGTATTTAATGGGGTTCTTTGATGGGAAGCCAGAGGATGGTGGAGGGTGAGTGCACCTTTTATTCTTCTTTTCATTGTTATTGTTGTTTGCACTATGACAGGGTGCAACGGGTGGGGGGGGGGGGGGGGGGGGGAGGAATCAGTGGGGGTAGGATGCTTGGCGCCCATGGGCAGGGGCTGCCAGTCTAACTGGGCAAGCTAGTTAACGTGAGCGCAGTTTGGGGGGGGGGGGGGGGGGGGGGTGATCAGGTTTTTAGAGGGGCGTGCGATTGTTGTGTTTTTTAGGGGAGGGGGAACAGCTGATGGGAGTAGGGCTGTAGATGTGCAATAAGGAGGAAACTGGTGACAGTGGACATCCAAGGGTGGGCCTGGTGGGTTGTGGGATGCGAGCCAGGGGCTGGCCCAAGAAGGGTTATGGCTGATCGGCAGGGGAGGGAGGGAGGGAGGCAGGGTGCCCCCCGACCAGGCTGATCACATGGAATGTGAGAGGGCTGAATGGGCCAGTCAAACGGTTGCACCTGAGGAGCTTAAAGACGGATGTGGCATTTGAAGATTGGAGACCAAATTAGACTGAGGAAGGTTGGGTTGGACAGAATTTTCACTCGGGAAAGATGTGGGGGGTTGGCGGTGCTAATAAACAAGCGGGTAGCATTTGAGGTTGGGGACATTGTGGCAGATCCGGGGGAAGGTTTGTGATGGTCAGCGGGAAATTGGAGGGAATGCCAGTGGTCCTGGTGAACTTGTTTGCCCCAAATTGAGATGATGTTGAATTTATGAGGCGGGTGTTGGGAGGTCCCGACCTGGATTCACGCCTGTAGATCATTTTTTTTTTTTTAAATTTAGAGTACCCAATTATTTTTTCCAGTTAAGGGGCAATTTAGCGTGGCCAATTCACCTAACCTGCACATCTTTGGGTTGTGGGGGCGAAACCCACGCAGACACGGGGAGAATGTGCAAACTCCTCACGGACAGTGACCCAGGGCCGGGATTCGAACCCGGGTCCTCAGCGCCGTAGGCAGCAATGCTAACCACTGTGCCACCATGCTGCCCGACGCCTGTAGATCATGAGGGGAGATTTTAATCCGGTGAATCTGGAGGCGATCAGAGCATCCCGACACATGAAAATGAAAATCGCTTATTGTCACGAGTAGACTTCAATGAAGTTACTGTGAAAAGCCCCTAGTCGCCACATTCCGGCGCCTGTTCGGGGAGGCTGTTACGGGAGGCTGTTACATGGGCCCGACGCACACATTATGCGTCCTCCCATGCCTTCTGAACCCGGGGCATCCCATCAATGGTGGCGAACTCTGCTGCCCGGGCATCCTGGTGGGAACAATCCACATTGAAGTGGATGTATTGTGCCGACTGGGCTTCTGTGACAGCGTGGATGCACCTCTGCACCGAGCTCTATGGGATCCTTGACAGGTCTCCATTCAGCACCTGGAAAGACTGTGGCGTAAAGGTTTTGGACATCCGTCACCTTGATGGCCACTGGGAGCGGGTGTTCACCCCCGCCTTTCCCCCACAGTTCCAGGTGCGCCATGATCTGGCAGACATGTCACACTGTCTCCCTGCTCAGCCGCAGTCTTCAACGGCATGCCCGGTCCGGCAGGTCCTCGAATGACAGGCGCTGCCGGTACACACGAGGCTGCATGCGGCATTTCCTTCGCACCCCCTCCTCCTCCTCAGCCGGTTGGGCGGCCAGCTCTCCATCCTGGGCGGCTGTCTTCTGTTCCTCTGGGGCAGGCAGCACTGTTGGACGCTGCACTGTTGCACACTACACTGTTGCATGCTCCACTGCTGCAGTTTCCTCCTCCTCGAGCAGCTCCAGCTCAGACAGCTGCGGGGCATCCCCCAGGGCTGCAGTAACTAGCAGGAGGGCCAGCTTTGCTGGTTAAATTCCAATATCCATTGTCTGCAGGGGGTGAAAGACCGACATGTTAGCATGGTGCGTACCCCTGTGTCCAACCAGGACCACCGGCCTACATGGTTGCCCCAGTTGGCACCGCGGCCTCTGCCCCCGCATGTCTACTCCCCCCCCCCCCCCCATCTCCACAACCCTGGGCCCGTCGGTGCCTGGCACCGTGCAGGCCTCTGGCCCTGACCCCCATCTCTGATGCCAGGGGTACCATCGGCTGTTGCCGCCCTTACCAGCGGTTTGCTCTGCGGCCCCCACACGGTGCTCCCATAGGGGCTATAGTGGGCATTGCACTTGAGTAAGCCGCCTGATGTCTCGCTGGTGGGTGGCTGCTGGTTGGGTGGTGAAGGGTGTGGCGGAGGGTGGGGTATGGGGTGGGAACTGGGATGCGGTGGTGGTGGTGGGGTGGGGATGCCCATATGCCCGGTGTCACTCTGCAGAACCAGGGGCAGAGGTGAGTGGTCAGTGAGGTGCGCAACAAGATGACCGTGGTAATGGTGGTCCGTGCCCTGGCATGCCCCAGTCCCGTGGGTGGGGGTCACCATGGCCACTTGGCCCAAGACTCCCAGCATGCGGGGCCAGTGTCCCGCTCGGCAACCCACAGTCCGCTTCTCCGTGTCCTACCTCCTCTCTCCCTCATCAGCCACGACGCCAGTTTCATGATTTTTAAAAGCACAAGTGAACCACACTATCGGGAACTTGGCCCATCGGAGGAAGAGAATCGCGGAGGCCCCAGAGAATAACGGGTCGGGCCCGCTAATGCTATGCAACTGGTGTTTACTGTACGTGCGTTCCGGAGCGCATTTGCGCCACTGTCGAGACGATGGAGAATTACGTTTCAGCATCAGGTTGGAGGCTGGTTTCGGCATCGGAACCGATTCTCCGCCCAATCTCGTTTCCTGATTCCAAGGTCAGCTGACGGAGAATCCTGCCCATGGTACTTATATGGCTGGTCCACTTTACTTTCCAGCTAGTGATAACCCCCAGGATGTTTGGTGTAGGTTTTCGGTGATGGTAATGATGTTGAAAATCAAGGGAAATGTTTAAATTTACTCTCGTTAGAGGTGATTGTTGCCTGGCAGTTGTGTGCCGCAAATGTTACTTGCCATTTGCCAGCCCAAGTCTGAATATTGTCTAGGTCTTGGGTCATGCATGCACAGACTGTTTCAGGAACTGAGTAGTTGGGAATGGTACTGACCACTGTGAAATCACCAGAGAACGTTGCCACATCTGACCTAATGATGGAGGGAAAGTTATTGATAACAAAGCTGAAGATGGTTGGGTCAAGGAGACTACCCTGAGAACTCCTGCAGTGATATCCTGCGAATGAAATGATTGGCCTCTAACAACCACAACTATCTCCTTTTGTGCTGAGAATTAACTCAAACAGGTGGAGCCCCAGTTATTCCTGTCTTTTTGTGGGATATGTGGAACATGCCTTGTTCCAGTCTTACTCATGCCCTCTACCGCAATTCCTTTCAGTTACATCAGTGACTATATTACCGCTTCGTAACCTCGTCTGGACTTGGAAAAATATATTGGGCCAGATTCTCCGATTTTGAGGCTATGTCTGGAGGATCTGTGGCGTTTTACGTGGGAAAAATCGGCGGCGGACCCTCACTGATCCTCTGACCGGTTAGGGGCTAGCAGCCCCACCACGTAAAACGCCCAGCCTCCACAAAATAAATGGCCGGAGAATAGCCGTGCAACATGGCACCAGCCATGCACAGATCCGACCTGCGAGACACTGCCCCCCCCCCCCCCCCCCCCCCCCCCCCGGCCACCCCACATCAGTCACTCCGGCCCTTGCGAAAGCCCCCCTTGCCAGCAGCATGGCTCCTGCTCGACTGGCGGTGCTGGACGCAGTCAGCAGCCACCATGTTGGGTTGCTGCATGGCTGAGACCACACGTACCCCACGGCGTTGTGAACTCGACCCATCGGGGGAGGGCCTTCAAGTGACGTCCTGAGGTCATCCCAATGGAATGCGGAGCGCCGCAATGATTCCGTTTTGAAAGGGGCGGACTATGCAAAAACAGGCACTGCCTCAGATTCCATTGTTAAAAGGGATTCTCCGCCTGATCGCTGATTTCGAAATAGGCGTCAGGAAACGGAGAATCTCGACCATCGATTTTGTTTAGATTTCCACTCCTTTCACCTTCATGTGTGCCAATGGTGAACCTTCCTTTCTCTTCCTTGACCTCTCTGTCTGTATTTTTAAAAATAAATTTAGAGTACCCAATTCATTTTTTCCAATTAAGGGGCAATTTAGCGTGATCAATCCTCCTACCTTTCACATCTTTGGGTTGTGGGGGCAAAACCCACGCAAACACGGGGAGAATGTGCAAACTCCTCACGGACAGTGACCCAGAGCCGGGATCAAACCTGGGACCTTGGCGCCGTGAGGCAGTAGTGCTAACCACTGCACCACCTTGCTGCCCCTCTGTCTGCATTCCTGAGGATAGTCTGACCACCAATATTCATTGCAAACCTACCGACTCCCACGGTGACCTCAACTATAGCTCCTCACACCCACTCCCTGTAAGGAGTTTTTCCCAGTTTTTCCATCTCTGTTGCATCTGTTCTGATGATGTCACCTTCAAAAATAACACTTCAGTCATGTTTGCATTTTTCATCAACTGAGGATTCTCCCCCCCAACCATGGTTAACAGGGCACTCAACCGTGCTTGACCACCTCCCGCACCTTTGCCCTCACCTGTTCCTGTCCCTCCCAGACCATTAACATGACCACTCTTGTCCTTACTTTTCAACCCATCAGCCTCCGCGTTCAAAGCATCATCCATGGCCATTTCTGCCAACTCCAGCATGGTGACACCACTAAACACATCTTGCCCTCACCACCGTCAATATTCCGCAGAAACCCACTCCTTCCGAGACACCCTGGTTCACTCCTCCATTGCCCCAAAAATTCATCCCCTTCCCAAGGCACCTAACCATGCAATCGCAGAAGGTGCAACACCTTTCCTTTTACCCCCTCCCTTCTCACCGTCCAAGGGCGCAAATACTCTTCTCAGGTGAAGCAGCATTTCATTTGCACTTCCTTCAATTTGGTCTTTTTTTTAAAACTTAATTTTACCGGATGTGGGTTTTGCTGGCTAGGCCAGCATTGATTGCCCATCCCAAATAACCCGCCACAAGATGGTAGTGAGCTGCCTCCTTGAACCGCTGCTATTAGGGAGGGAGTTCCAGGATTTTGACCCAGCGACAGTGAAGGGACGGCAATATATTCCCAAGTCAGCATGGTGAGTGACTTGGAGGGGAACTTCCAAGTGGTGGTGTTCCAACGTATCTGCTACTCCTTCTAGATGGTAGTGGTTGTGGGTTTGGAAGGTGCTGCCTAAGGAGCCTTGGTGAGTTCTTGCAGTGTAGAGTTCCTGTGGGCAGCACAGTAGCACAGTGAATAGCATTATGGCTTCACAGCGCCAGGGTCCCGGGTTCGATTCCCCACTTGGTCACTCTGTGCGGAGTCTGCACGTTCGCCCCGTGTCTGCTTGGGTTTCCTCCGGGTGCTCCGGTTTCCTCCCACAGTCCAAAGACGTGCGGGTTAGGCAGTTTGGCCATGCTAAATTGCCTTTAGTGCCCAAAAAGGGTTAGGAGGGGTTATTGGGTTACGGGGATAGGGTGAAGCGAGGGCTTAAGTGGATCGGTGCAGACTCGATGGGCCGAAAGACCTCCTTCTGCACTGTATGTTCTATGTATCTTGTAGATGGTACACACTGCTGTTACTGTGCGTTGGTGGTGGAGGGAGTAAATGCTTGTGGATTGAGTGTCAATCAAGCGGGTTGCTTTGTCCTGGATGGTGTCAGGCTTCTTGAGTGTTGTTGGAGCTGCACTCATCCAGGCAAGTGGCGGATATACCATCACACTCTTGGCTAGCGCATTGTATGTGGTGGACAGGCTTTGGCAAGTCAGGAAGTGAGTTCCTAGCCTTTGGATTCCTAGCCTATGACCTGCTCTTGTAACCATTATATTTATATGACTGTCCAATTCAGTTTCTGGCCTATAGTAACGCCCACGATGTTGATAGTTGGAGAATTCAGTGATGATTATGCCTTTGAATGTGAAGAGGCAATGGTTTGGATTCTCTCTTATTGGAGATGGCCATTGCCTGGCACTTCTCTGGTATGAATGTTATTTGGCACTTGTCAGCCCAAACCTGGATATTGTCCAGGTCTTGCTGCATTTACATGTGGACTGCTGTATTTGCTGTTCCCAATGCTGCCTCCTCTACACTGGGGAGACTAAACACAGGCTGGGTGACCACTTTGCGAATAACCTTTTCTCCATCCGTGAGCATGACCCCAGTCTTCCGATTGTTTGCCATTTCGACTTATCGTCCCGCCTTCATGCCGACATGTCCGCCCTTGGCCTGCTGCAATGCTCCAGTGATGCGCAACACAAACTGGAAGAACCGCACCTCATCTTCACAGCCTTATGAACTCAACATTGAGTTCAACAACTTTTGACAGTAAACTTCCCCCTCCATCTTACTACCTCGCCCCTTTTGTAGTTTGTTACTAGTTGCTTTTCAGTTCTCTGGCCTGCCCCAACACAACCCCACCCCTCTCCTACTTGGTCACCTGTCTCTGCTTGTTCAGTTGTTCCCATTAACACATTCTGCTGTCTCACTTTTGCCACTATTAGCACTCTCCATTCCTTAATGGCACCATTAACACTCCCCTTTATCGTATGTCCATGACAAACTTGTCATTATCTCCTGACCTATCCCTCGTCTTCTATTCTGCCCCACCTATTCCTTCCCCTTTCCAACTATATAATTCATAGAATACCTACAATGCAGGAGGAGGCCATTTGGCCCACCGAGTCTGCACTGACACTGTGAAAGAGCACCGTACCTAGGCCAGCTTCCCCAGAACCTTGTAACCCCTTCTAACCTTTGAACACTGAGGGGCAGAACGGTAGCACAGTAGTTGGCACTGTTGCTTCACAGTACCAGGGACCTGGGTTCCATTGCTGGCTTGGGTCACTGGCTGTGCCGAGTCCATGTCTGTGTGGGTTTTCTCCAGGTGCTCCGATTTCCTCCCATAAGTCCTGAAAGACAAGCTTGTTAGGTGAATTGGACATTCTGAATACTCCCTCTGTGTATCCGCACAGGCACCGGAGTGTGACGACTAGGGGATTTTCACAGTAACATCATTGAGGTGTTAATGCAAGCCTATTTGTGACACTAATAAAGATTATTAATTTAGCATGGTCAATCCACCTAACCTGCACATCTTTGGAATGTTGGAGGAAACCGGAGCAACCAGAGGAAACCCACGCAGACACGGAGAATGTGCAAACTCCAGACAGACAGTCACCCAAGGACGGAATTGAACCCAAGTCCCTGGTGCTGTGAGGCAGGACTGCTCAGAACCAGGGCAGCACGGTGGCACAGTGGTTAGCACCGCTGTCTCACGGCACTGAGGACCCGATTTCGACCCGGCTCAGGGTCACTGTCCATGTGAAGTTTGCACCTTCTCCCTGTGTCTGCGTGGGTTTCATCCCCACAACCCAAAGATGTGCAGGTTAGGTGGATTGGCCACGCTAAATTGCCTCTTAATTGGAAAAAAATAATTGAGTACTCTAAATTTAAAATAAATAAATAAACAAATTTTAAAAAGGAGTGCTCATAACCGTGCCACCATGCGCCCAGATTCTACATTTCTTTATAATTCTTTGCATTTATACCTTTCTTCAGTTCTGTGCAAGGGACATTTAGATCCAAAACATTAACTCTGTTTTGGTAGGGCAGCACAGTGGCACAGTGGTTAGCACTGCTGTATCACGCCCCCGAAGTCCCAAGTTCGATCTCGACTCTGGGTCACTGTCCGTATGGAGTTTGCGTGGGTTTCATCCCCACAACCCAAAGATGTGCAGGGCAGGTGGATTGGCCACGCTAAATTGCCTCTTTTTTTTTTGTTTAAATTTTTAGTGTACCCAATCATTTTTCCAATTAAGGGGCAATTTAGAGTGGCCAGTCCACCTACTCTGCACATTTTTGGGTTGTGGGGGCGAAACCCACACAAACACGGGGAGAATGTGACTAAATTGCCTCTTAATTGGAAAAAATTAATTGGGTACTCTAAATTTAAAAAAACAACTTTGTTACCCTCATGGAGCGCACAGTGGCTCAGTGGTACTGTTGTCTCATGGCGCCGAGGTCCCAGGTTCGATCCCGGCTCTGGGTCACTGTCCGTGTGGAGTTTGCACATTCTCCCCGTGTTTGCGTGGGTTTCGCCCCCACAACCCAAAGATGTGCAGGGTAGGTGAATTGGCCACATTAAATTGCCCCTTAATTGGAAAAAATGAATTGGGTACTCTAAATTTATTTTTAAAAAAAGAAATGGTCTTGGTGGAACTCAAATTGAGCATCGATGAGCAGATTATTAATAGTAATTTGGTCGTACAGAACTTGAGTATTGCTTTTTTGTCTTGCACTTATCAGGACATTTCGCAAGAATACTAATATAAGGGGTAAACAACAATTTACACTGTGTAAGAAGAGAGTGTTGATTAGTTGGTAAGTAGACTCTGATTGGTACAGTACAGGCATTGCCATGAAGAATGCACCAGTTGCTAGTGACTGACAGTTACCTGCCAACCATTGCTTGGAATTTAAACCAGACAGCTTGACCCTGATTGGTCAAAACATTGCCCTGAGGAATGAGTCAGCAAATGTTGGTCACTTATTATGCTTAGCTGAAACAGGGACAATGTGTGTATGTGTCCTTTCTATTTGCAAAAAACAGGGCCCTGTGTATTAATACATGTAGCTTCCAGTATGCACCAATGCATCACACTGTGTGTGACTGACAGTCTTAAATTGGTTGTCAATGCATTTCTTAGCACTGAAGATTATTTAGCAAATATTGTTCAATCGCAGAATCACATCTAATGTTAGACATGGGCCGGGATTCTCTAACCCGGCGCCGGGTCGGAGAATTCCCGGGGTGACGTGAGAATCGCATCCTGCCACCCCATTCTCCGGCGCCAATTCTCAGGCGACAGCGGGATTCTCGCCGTGCAGGTTGGGAGCCATTGACAGCGGCCCCCCGGTGATTCTCCAGGCCCCGATGGGCCGAATGGCTGACGAGTTCGGCCGAGTGCCGCCGGCATGGGTTACTCAGGTCCCACACGGCGGGACCTGGAAGGTGAGTCTGCAGGGGCCATCCTGGGGGGGGGGGGGGGGGGGGGGGGCAGGGGCATCCAACCCCGGGAGGGCCCCATAGTGGCCTGGCCTGGCCTGTGATCGGGGCCTATCGGTCGGCGGGCGGGTTGGTTCTGTGGGGCCGATTTTACTCAGCGTCGGACCCCTGTAGGGCTCTGCCATATTGCCTGGGGGCCGGCGCGGAGAAGGGAACCCCGCACATGCGCGGAAATACGCCGGCCGTAGTGCGCATGCGTGGAAATACGGAGGCTGTTCCGCGCATGCGCGGAATCACACCAGCCATTCTCCACATGCGCGAACTTGCGCCGGCCGTTCCATGCCGGCTGGAGCTGCGGAGACCACTCCAGCGCCGACCTAGCCCCCTAAGAAGGGGAGAATTCCTCATTTTCGGGAACCGTTGATGCTGGAGTGGTTGGCGCCGGTATTCATGTCGGCGTGGGGACATAGCTCCATTATTAGAGAGTACCTCCCATAGTGTTTTGTTGTTTTATAAGCATGGGTTGGTTGCTTATGGTCTGTACTCTGCCCGTTGCGAACAGCAGATGGAACATGCTTTGCTTTACCATCCGCCAGTCTTTGGCAAATTCATATACCACATTACTCAGTTATGTGGGAGGCAACAAGCCGGATTGGTCTGACGGCCGCATCCTGGTACTGGCGATTACCCCTCGTGTTGCTCCTGCACAGTAGCAGTATGAAATAGCTAGTTTAACTCGTAGCTCCAATTTTTGAGATACCTTGTTCCAGGTAATCTGAGGTAGACTGGGCATGTTTATGCCCATTAATGGGTCCATTCATGCGTTTATGTGATATACAACTCAAAATGATTTAATCAAGGGAGCCATTATCCTGCAGGATGTCTTTGAAGTTTCAATTTCAGCATCAGGCTTGCATGATGAGCAAATGGCTCAGGCCCTATTTGCAAGGTTGCTGATAAAACCAATTATATGGCGTGTAGAACGGTAAGAATCCCACATGTATTACCCATTGAAGGTTGGTTGTGGTCAACAGCCTACACCGGGCCGCATGCATGAGTCGACACCACTTCCGCCCCCTCCCCCTCTCCCCAGACCTTTCCACCCCTACTCGAGCATCCACCCCCCCAATCCTCCATGTGCCCCCAAACCTCCCTTCACCCCCCTTCCCCTTCAACCCCCCCAACTATTCCTTCACCCCCCCCCCCCCCCCCCCCCCCCCCCCCCCGCCCAACTGTGAGCCACATGTGCGGCTAACAATGCCTTTTGTGTCTCCACAAAAGCTCTCCCACAATCGCCGGGAGAGAGCCCTGACTGGCGGAGGTATGCCGGACATAAGAATGTTCACAACCATTGAGGAACGGGCTCTGGAGGTGACGGGTGTGGCCGAGGACAGAGCGGTCACCAACGCAGAAGTTGCCGCACGCGGCAGAGTTGAGGATTCACCGGGCCACACCCAGAGGACCTGTCAAACATGAGTTGTTATTGCCATACAAATTGATCCATCCCTCCCACTGACCACATGTCCATTCATCCGCAGGTCCTCCAGCCGACGGCGCCAGCTCATCCAGGGTGGCCCCATCACCTGCCTCCCATGAGACCACCTCGGAGGAGAGTTCCGAGGATGCCACAATCGACGTGTCACAGCTGTCTTCCCCACCCTCCACCAGCGCAGAGACACACACCTCGGTGGGCAACGTTAGTGTTCAGGCTTCTGGGGCACAATCTGGTGAACACCACACAGTTGCTGATGCACATCAGATGGAGGCAGGAACCCCCAGGCAAAACAGCAGTCGAATGTCTGCTGGATCACAGGACCCAGCTGTGTCCCAGTCAGATGCTGAGCCTCTGGACCAGGCTATCCTTGAGCTGATGGATATGTTAAGGAGTGACCGGGGCACTCAGAGGGAGATGTCAGCGACACTCCAGCAGGTCCATAGCTGATTGAAGGAATCCCAGAGGCTCTGGACACAGGAGTCGTCACCAGCAATGTGAGCCACTGAGGCTAACACTGCTAGGACGGCGACCGCAGTGGAGAGTCTGGTACCCAGCATTAGTGGAGGTGTCCAAGGCATGGCGCAGTCAGTGACGGCCATGGCTGAGGGCCTCGGCAGAATGTCCAACTCACTGGGAAACATGACCCAGTACCAGGCTGACCTTGATGAGATGATGCAGGACATGTCCCGCTCTCAGACGGAATGGCCTAGGCGCTGCAAAGCTTGTCCCAGTGACAGGTGGGCATTGCCGAGGTGCTGCAGAGCATGGCCCAATCACTCATCAATCACCGGGCGCATCGACACGATGGTGCAGACATCAGGGAGCCACCAGGACTGGCAGAGTCAGATGATGCAGAGGCAGCCGGGGCCCGAACCAGCTGCCACTCTGTCCCAAGGTAAACCCCAAGGCCCCATGACTTGGAGGAGGGGTGCTGGGTGCCAACCCAGACCCATCCCATAGAGTGGGGTTGGTGGTCACCAGCTCCCCTGCACTCCACCCCATTGATGAGACTGTGTCTCGCAGTCAGCACACGGGACATGGCAGCACACCTATGCATGTGCCCCCGACAAGTGGGCCGGGGGCCCTCTGGGCCGAGAGCCCCCAGAGGACGGCCATGGAAGGCCATGGAATGTGGTAAGCATTTGGCAGCCTCCACCTCTGATGTGCATCCTGGACACACATCTGGACGGTAGAGCAAGGAAGGCTAAGCACGTCGATGATCACTTAGAGGGCACAGGGGGAAGAGAGGGAAGAGACGAGGTTGGGGGTGAGGAGGGGTGGAGGGGGAGTGGGGTGATACCATCGGGAGAGTGGGGAATTTATTTATTTATTTATTTTCTAAATTTAGAGTACCCAATTTATTTTTCCAATTAAGGGGCAATTTAGCATGGCCAATCCACCTACCCTGCACATCTTTGGGTTGCGGGGGCGAAACCCACGCAGACACGGGGAGAATATGCAAACTCCACACGGACAGTGACCCAGAGCCGGGATCGAACCTGGGACCTTGGCGCCGTGAGGCTGCAGTGCTACTCACTGCGCCACCGTGCTGCCCCAAGGGAGAGTGGGGAATTGTTGGACACCTGTGAAACATTAAAAAACCCTTCACCACAACCTGTATGACGCTTCTGTCACTTTCTTCCGCAATGCGGGCTAACCTCCAAACTCTTGTCCCATATCCCAGGCATACACCCTCACCCCCTGGACACACTGGGGGCAGGTGATGGATGTGAGCGAGCACTCATCAGACAGGCAGGGGTCAGACTATGGCATAGATTGAGGAGCACCAGCGCTCAGCTCTCTGATTTGTCCTGCTTTTTGTGGACAAGACATACCTGGGTCATTTTCCACAGTGCCTTGTAAATGTCAATGTTGTAAATGTACTGGTACATGCAGATGTACGTCTGTAAACCCTCCTCCTCCTCCTGCAACATCATGTGGACTGCGCAGGAAGCCTCTGGCAATATCAGACAGACAGGTACATTGGCTTAAGGCCTACTACACTAACCAAATTCCCATTTCCTATTTCTGTGTTATGCAAACCACAACGGTCCCATGTTTAATTTTAGGAATGTTCTCAGTTAGTTGATGTCAGCAAAATAGTGATGCTCGAATTGGCTGCTGTGATCCTGCTTCAGGAAGTGTTAATCTGCCACATGTCATGCCCAATCACTATATAAGAGCCCTTAGTGATAGTAGTTGAGTCTGGTTGTGTGGTGGGGGGTAGCAGCAGGCTTGTTTACAATGTCATATGCAGTTGGGTAGTTGATAGACACTCAAGGCTCACACGTGAATAATGGACAAAACACAAGGGTAAATGACGCCTCGCACCTAATTTGGAAAAATGTCTGATCATCTGCACTGACAAATAACATGGTGGAGAAGAATGCCCTACGAGTCAGATCATTCATCCACAGCCAAGAATTCTCCAGCATAGTATGGCATGCTGTCCTTGAAACAAATGGCTGCTGTGGTGAAGAAATTGTTCACAAGCCTTAAGAAATGCATGTTTTGGCCAGAAATTCTGAAGAAAATGTAATTGACTGCTCTATATCCTTAACATTTCTGTAACAGAGGATTCTGTACTTTGTCACCTGTCCTCATTAATGCATTCTTGAGATTGCCTGGGTAAATCATCAGTTTAGACCAAAGATTCCTTACCTTGTACCTGCAAAATGCTGCAAACACAACAGAATGTCGGAATGTCTGTCATTGACTGACACATATCATGGCCTGGGGCAATGTGTTAAGGTTCGACTCAAATAAGGCAAGAATAAAATAGACTGGACCTTGTATGTGCAATATAGAAATTTTCACTTGAATGCCTTTCTGGTCAAAATGTGTGCTACATTAGATGGTAACTATCAAAGAACAAACAAATTCTGTTGCTTGCATTCTACAAATGGCCATAAAATGTTTTTGAACCATAGGAAACATCTTGTTCTACTGTATCATACACAACTTTTATTTATGACCGTCTGGTTGAAAATCATTGAATAATAAAGCACTATGTCTTAACTGACACAAGGTGAAGGACTACAGGATCGTAAGATGTTTTATAAAACAGTCTCATTGATGCAGGGCCAGATTATGACATAGGCCAACCAGGAAGCAACGACACCAAAATTCAACTTCTATACGTTTCAGTCTAATGGTATTAGATACCTTGCTTTAACCATGTCTTGCAGTTACACATATATATTATTTTAAAATGAGACATTCCTTCAATTAGTGGCAACCAAGAAACAGAAGACAAAAATTCACAATCCCATTCCATTATGGAGGAAATCTTAAGCATAGTGTGAAGAAAGTAAGAAATGGTTATATATTGTATTTTATATTTGTTGCAGTAATATTATTAAGAACCCTAGTTTAAAATGCATACAGGCAGTGTGTCTACTAGAGCTGTAATTAAGGTGTTGTAAAAGTGAGGAGTCATTGATTCTAACCATTAATTTATTTACACATAGATGGCTAATGGAATAAGACTTATAGAAATAAGGTTCTGGGGTGTAGATAATTAATGAGGGATGGTGTTTAGTCCTAACTAAACAGGTCATAGAATATTTTATTGGATTACAGATGATATGGGAGGAGCCAGGTCTATCTGTGGTTTTGGCACTTTTGCCATAGGATTTGAGTTTGACAAGACAGAAGGATTTTCAGGTTGTTCCTGAAAAGGGTTCTCCCCAAAGGTCTGCACAGAAAACAGTAAGTAACCTTGATTGGAAACTTTATTTATGGGTGGAATTTGAACTACATTGGGTTGCTTAGTTGGACTATATATAGTGGCAGCTGTAAATAGTGAGTTAAAGTTTTTCCTTTTATTTAATGAACTGTTGGGCAGCACGGTGGCCTAGTGGTTAGCACAGCTGCCTCACGGCGCTGAGGTCTCAGGTTCGAATCCCGGCTCTGGGTCACTGTCCGTGTGGAGTTTGCACATTCTCCCCGTGTCTGCGTGGGTTTCGCCCCCACAACCCAAACAAATGTGCAGAGTAGGTGAATTGGCTACGCTAAATTGTCCCTTAATTGGAAAAAATAATTGGGTAATCTAAATTTAAAAAAAAAAAAATTTAATGAACTGTTTAACTGTTAATTGTAAAGCTTTTTTGACTTCAATATATATTTTTTAAGAGTACCCAATTATTTTTTCCAATTAAAGGGCAATTTAGCATGGCCATGCATCTACCCTGAACATCTTTTTGGATTGTGGTGATGAGACCCATGCAGACACGGGGG
Source organism: Scyliorhinus canicula (assembly GCF_902713615.1). Lineage (NCBI taxonomy): Eukaryota > Metazoa > Chordata > Chondrichthyes > Carcharhiniformes > Scyliorhinidae > Scyliorhinus > Scyliorhinus canicula. Next base: position 73,564,507 of record NC_052155.1, read on the forward strand.
GGGGGGGGGGGGGAAATGTGCAAACTCCACACAGACAGTGACCAGGGGCTGGGTTCGAACCTGGGACCTCGGTGCTGTGAGGCAGCAGTGCTAACCGCTGCACCACCGTGCCTACACTGCATGAAAATGAAAAAAATGAAAAGAAAATTGCTTATTGTCACATGTAGGCTTCAAATGAAGTTACTGTGAAAAGCCCCTAGTCGCTACATTCTGGTGCCTGTTTGGTGAGGCTGGTACGGGAATTGAACCGTGCTGCTGGCCTGCCATGGTCTGATTTAAAAGTCAGCTATTTAGCCCTGTGCTAAACCAGCCCACATGCAGTTCTTGTCACCTCATTACCAAGAGGATGTAATTATATTAGAGAGAGTACAGAGGAGATTTATGAGGATGTTGCCAGGACTGGAAAGTTGCAGATAGTTTTTTTCAATATTTATAAATTTAGAGTACCCAATTATTTTTTTTTCCAATTAAGGGGCAATTTAGCGTGGCCAATCCACTTAACCTGCACATCTTTGGGTTGTGGGGGTGAAACCCACGCAGACATGGGGAGAATGTGCAAACTCCACACGGACAGTGACCCAGGGCCAAGATTCGAACTCGAGTCCTCAGCGCCGTAGTCCCAGTGCTAACCACTGCGCCACATGCCACCCCGAAAGTTGCAGATATGAGGAAAGAATGGATAGGCTGGAGTTATTTCCTTTAGGGGAGGAGGCAGAGAGGAGACTTGATTAAGATGTGCAAAACTGTGATGAGCCTGGATCTAATGGACAGGAAGGGCCTACTTACATTAGCAGAGAGATTAGTGACTAGACGGCATAGATTTAGTGATTGTTGGAAAGATTAGAGGTGAGATAAGGAAACATCTTTTTTCACCCAAAGGTTGGTGGTGATGTGGAACTCACTGTTTGAAAGGGTTGAAGGGGCAGAATCCCTCAACTCCTTTCAAACGTGTCTGGAAATGCACCTGAAGTGCTGCAACATGCAGGGCTGTGGACCAAAGGTTGGAAAGTGGGATTAGGCTGGGTGGTTGGTTTGTCAGCCGAAGCAGACACATACCTCTTTCTATGCCATAAACGTTCTATGATTCTATTCAAATCACACCCTTGTGGGAATCCAATTGTTGACACTGCCCTACCAGATGCATCCCCATTTGATATATCAGGTTACAATATATTCGGGGTAGCACGGTGGCAGAGTGCTTAGCACTGCTCCCTCATAGTCCCAGCGACCCAGTTTCAATTCCAGCCTTGGGTGGCTGTGTGGAGTTTGCACATTCTCCCCTTGTCTGCGTCGATATCCTCCTGGTGCTCTGGTTTCCTCCCACAGTCCAGAGATCTGTGGGTTATGTGGATTGGCCATGCTGAATTGTCCCTTAGTGTCCAAAAAGGTTAGGTGGGGTTACGGAGAAAGGGCTGGAGCATGGGCCTGGGTTGGTGCAGACTCGATAAGCCAAATGGTCTCCTTCTACACTGTAGGGATTCTATGTTTCAAAGGGGGGCAATTGTAGATGTCACTTACTTCCATCCCCAGAGGCAACATCTTTGGGGAGACGCCAGTTATTTCCGTCTTCCATCCCATTTCCTACCCCACCTGACCTTCGCTTATATTATGCTTCATACCTATTTGAGATCTCAAGGAGATTCTTTTGTGCAGAATTTTTGTGTGCAGTTTTGATCACCATACTGAAGGAGAGACACACTTCCATTGGAAGTAGTTCAGAGAAGGCTCACTAAGTTGATTCCTGGAATGAGGAATTTGTTATATGAGGAAAGGCTGAGTAGGTTGGCCCTATACACATTTGTATTTAGAAGAATGAGAGGTGATCGTATTGAAACATAAAATAATCTAAGGGGGTTTGACTGGATAGGGTGTTGAGAGGATGTGTCTCCTCATGGGGGAATCTGGAACTAGGCGGCAGCATAGTGGTTAGCACTGCTGCCTCACATTGCAGAGGACCCAGGTTCGATCCCGGCCCTGGGTCACGGTCAGTGTGGAATTTGCACATTCCCGGGACTTCCGGTCGTGGCCATGGAGTGAGTGGTCGCACATTTGGAAGCTCCTGCTTGAGGTGGGTTTTCAGCACTTTTCCCATGTACCAGGTGGATGTTGTGGTGGAGAAAGGTGCAGAGTTGGTGGAGGAAAATTATACTCCACTGGTGTAGCCAGTGGATGCATTCGCTGACCAGAAATGAGTCACGGAGGAAGGAGCTGCTGGAGCAAGAAACACTTTGTGTAACACAGGGAAAGATGGCGGAGGGTAAAGGGTTGGTCCTACCAGCCCAATGGTCAGTGGAACAACTGATGGACTTCTTTAATGAGAAGTTTAGCCAGCAGAGAAGGGAGGACCTGGCGTAGGTGGTGGATCCGCTAAAAGCAGGGATCGATCGGGTGGTGCAAAGGCTGGAGACCAGAGCCAGGCGATCCCAACCATGGAGGAGGTGGTGGGGGAGTACGAGAAGCAGCTTACCTCATTGGAGGCCAAGATTGGGATAATTCAGGAGGCCCAGGAGTGGCGAAAGGAAACGGTAAAGGATTTGGAGAACTGCTCCCGCAAACAAAATTTAAGAATTGTTGGGATGTCACAGGGCATCGAGGGAGTTGACGCTGGCTCATATGTAGCCAAAATGTTGGAGCAGCTGATGGGTAATATATTGGCAGATCAGGGGGGAAGGTTTGTGATGGTGAATGGGAAATTGGAGGGGATATCAATGGTCCTGGTGAACGTTTATGCCCCAAATTGGGATGACGGTCGAGTCCGTGGACGGAGAGGATGTCGGCGGTGGCAAAGGAGCCAAAGGGGTTCATGGAGGGCATGGTGGGGGCCGGGGGGGGGGTGGGGTGGGGGGGGGGGGGGGGGGGGGGGGGGGGGGGGGCGGGGGGGGTAGACAGACCCGTGGAGGTTTGGGGAGACGAAATAATTTTGTTCCTTCCCCCATGTGCACGGGTGGTACGTGCAGATCGATAACTTTGTGATGGATAAGACTCTGCTGGTGGGGGTGGTTAACTCAGGGTATTCGGCGATCATGGTCTCAGACACGCCGCACTGGGTGTATTTGCAAGTAGATGGGGAGGGGAGGGGAAGCACCCGCATTAGAGATTGGATACACTGGGTGTATTTGCAAGTAGATGGGGAGGGGAGGGGAAGCACCCGCATTAGAGATTGGATGTGGGGTTGTTAGCAGATGAAGAAATGTGTGAACGGATGAAGACCGCCATTTGGATATATGTCAAGCTGAATGACACGAGGGAGGTTTCGGCCGTCACGTTATGGGAGGCGCTCAAGGCAATAGTTGGGGGAGTTTATATCGATATAGGTGCAGAGGGGTAAGGCAGAGCCGGCAGAGATGGCGAGGTTGGTGGAGGCGATTCTGCAGATTGACAGGAGATATTTGGAGGCCCCGGAGGCAGGGTTGTTGAAGGAGTGGTAGAGGTTCCAGATAGAGTTCGGGTTGGTGTCGCCAGGGAAGGCAGCGGGGCATTTGCAGAGGGGCAGGGGGACAGTATATGAGTATGGGGAGAAGGCAAGCAGGATGCTGGTTCACCAACTCAGGAAGCAGGAGGCAGCAAGGGAGATGTGAAAGGTGATATCATTGCCAAATATAATGGACTACTACTGGGCAGCGAATAGATCCATGATTAGGAAGTGGTGGTGGGGGAGGGGTCGGCATGGGAGCGGATGGAGGCAGCCTATTGTAGCGGTACATGTTTCGGGGCATTGTTGACGGTGCCTCTGCCGTTCTCACCGGCCAAGTACTCCACGGGCCCCATTACGGTGGCGGCCTTGAACGTGTGAGGACAGTGGCATTAACAACCGAGATTGGAGGGTGCATTAGTGTGGGCACCAATCTGTGGAAAGTATAGATTTGCACCGGCGGATTTAAACGCCGGATTTCAAGGGTGGTGGTGGGTGGGGATCCAGCAGTTTGGGGAACTTTTTGTGGGGGGGGGCAGCTTTTCGAGCTTAGAGGAATTGAAGGAGGAGTATGAGCTGCCCTGTGCGAATGGGATCCGGTACTTACAGATGTGGGATTATGTGAGGAAGCAGGTGTCGTCCATTCCCGAACTACCACCCCCAGGGCTTCAGGGCAAGGTAGTATCTAGAGCAGGAGCGGGTGAGGGTAAGGAATCCGAGATATACAAGGAGTTAATGGACTGGGGAGGGAGCCCCAATAGGAGAAGCTAAACGGAGGTGGGAGGAGGAGTTTGGGGGGGAAATGGACGCTGGACTGTGGGAGGAGGCTTTGAGGAGGGTGAATGCATCTTCCTTGTGTGCTAGGCTTAGCCTTATTCAAATCAAAGTAATGCATAGAGCGCATATGACGGTGGCCAAGAAAAGCAGGTTCTCTGAGGGGGTGGAGGACAGGTGTGGACAGTGTCCGGGGAAGACTGCGAAGCATGTTCACATGTTTTGGGCATGTCCAAAGCTGAGAGGGTTCTGGCAGGGGTTCACGGACGTAAAGTCCGAGGGGCTAAAGGTGAAGGTGGCCCCGAGTCCAGAAGTGGCGATATTCGGAATATCGGAAGAACCGGGAGTCCAAGGGTCCAAAGAGGCCGACATCTTGACCTTTGCCTCCCTGGTAGCCCGGAGTTTATAGAAATTTATAAAAGAGAAGAGATAAATAACAAAATGAATTCATTGTTAATAAGCAGGTGCAAAACCTGCTGGTTTTGGGCTGGTTTAGCTCACTGGGCCAAATCGCTGGCTTTTAAAGCAGACCAAGCAGGCCAGCAGCATGGTTCGATTCCCGTACCAGCCTCCCCAGACAGGCGCCGGAATGTGGCGACTAGGGGCTTTTCACAGTAACTTCATTGAAGCCTACTCGTGACAATAAGCGATTTTCATTTCATTTCAAAACAATAAAATTTGGGAAAGTGAACAAACACTGGATTTACAAACTAAGTGCCCTTCGTCTACAGCAATATTTTAAATTTTTTTTCCACAGGACCCACTTTTACCAACTGGCTGACTTTCGTGACCCACGCCGACTGACGTTCATGACACACCATTTTTGCTTACCTTTAACGCAACAGGAGAATGTGTTTGGTCTTCACAATCTCACTTACTTGTCATTCAGTGTTACATTTCTGCTAAGGACTTAGCTGGTGACTAAAGCTCTTGTTAAATCCTTTGAAAAAATCAAGAACTTTGTCCTTAAATTCGCCATGCTTCGTCTTCGAATGCCTTTGAAGTTTTGAGGGTTTTAAACTCTCATTTGCCAGTGCTTCTCTGCATATAACAGACATGGGCATTGCTTCCTGATTTGCACTAGCACAATTAAAAAAGCCATACTTCAGGAAATCATCTTTATACTGCTTTGTTCCTGATTTTGGTTTTTTCTTTGCTTAAAATGATCCATCTTCAGTCCTTCACAGGCCTTGCTTGGTTGCAGCTGGGAAATGGAGGAATCTATGCTCTGTGATTTCGCACCAAAAGCACAAACGTATACGATGTAAGGTTCGTGTACGTGCTGGGCTTGTGACCTGTTCTAATGCCACTTCTGGCCGGCACACTGCAGTGTTCCATTTACAAGCCAGCCACAGCCGACATTCTCAATTTAAAAGCCTGTTGCGGGGCGGCACAGTGGCGCAGTGGTTAGCACTGCTGCATCACGGCGCTGAGGACCCAGGTTCGATCCCAGCCCCGGGTCACTGTCCGTGTGGAATTTGCACATCCTACCCAGGTGGTCCCACCCGCACAACCCAAAGACGTGCAGAGTAGGTGGATTGGCCATCTATGACATCTTCTTCACAGCCTTCAACACGTCATTGATGAAGATGAACATCTTGCCAAGGTCATCCCCACACCCCCACTACTTGCCTTCAAATAACCGTGCAACCTCAAACAAATCATTGTTTGCAGCAAACTACCTAGCCTTCAGAACAGTGACCACGACACCACACAACTCTGCCATGGCAATCTCTGCAAGACGTGGCAGATCATCGACATGGATACCACCATTACACATGAGAGCACCACCCACCAGGTACATGGTACATACTCGTGTGACTCGGCCAACGTTGTCTACCTCATACGCTGCAATAAAGGATGTCCCGAAGCGTGGTACATTGGCGAAACCATGCAGACACTGCGACAACGAATGAACGGACATCGCACGACAATCACCTTGCAGGAATGTTCCCTTCCAGTCGGGGAACACTTCAGCTGTGAAGGGCATGCAGCCTCTGACCTCCGGGTAAGCGTTCTCCAAGGCGGCCTTCAGGACGTGCGACAACGCAGAATCGCTGAGCAGAAACCTATAGCCAAGTTCCGCACACATGAGTGCGGCCTCAACCAGGACCTGGGATTCATGTCGCATTACATTCATCCCCCACCATCTGGCCTGGGCTTGCGAAATCCTACCAACTTGGGGCCTCACGGTAGCATGGTGGTTAGCATCAATGCTTCACAGCTCCAGGGTCCCAGGTTCGATTCCCGGCTGGGTCACTGTCTGTGTGGAGTCTGCACGTCCTCCCCGTGTGTGCGTGGGTTTCCTCCGGGTGCTCCGGTTTCCTCCCACAGTCCAAAGATGTGCAGGTTAGGTGGATTGGCCATGCTAAATTGCCCGTAGTGTAAGGTTAATGGGGGGATTGTTGGGTTACGGGTTACGTGGGTTTAAGTAGGGTGATCATTGCTCGGCACAACATTGAGGGCCGAAGGGCCTGTTCTGTGCTGTACTGTTCTATGTTCTATAACTGTCCTGGTTTGAGACAATTCACACCTCTTTAACCTGGGGTTACCCCTATCTCTGGATCTGTACAGACTTAATTACCTGCAAATGCTCGCATTCTAAGCATTGTCTGGCATCTTTGAATTTGTCTATATATATATGTTCTGGAACATACCTCTCCATTCACCTGAGGAAGGAGCAATGCTCCGAAAGCTTGTGTTTGAAACAAACCTGTTGCACTTTAACCTGGTGTTGTAAGACTTCTTACTGTGCTCACCCCAGTCCAATGGTGGCATCTCCACATCATCCTATTCATGTATTTGTCAAGATGCTCCTTAAATGCTAGTATCGTCACTGCTCCCACCACCTCCGCCGGCAGCGAGTTCCAGGCACCAACTACCCTCTCTGTAAAAAACTTGCCTCGTACATTTCCTCTAAACCTTGCCCTTCGCACCTTAAACCTATGCCCCCTAGGAAAAAAATCTCTGACTATCCACTCTGTCTATGCCTCTCATAATTTTGTTGACATCTACAAGGTCGTCCCTCAACCTCCTTCGTTCTATTGAGAGCAAATCAAGTTTATTCAACGTCTCCTCATGGCCAATGCCCTCCATACCAGGCAACATCCTGGTAATTCTCTTCTGCACCCTCTTGAAAGCCTCCACATTCTTTTGGTAGGGCAGCAACCAGAATTGAACACTATACTCCAAGTGTGGCCTAACTAAGGTTCTATACAGCTGCAACATGACTTGCCAATTTTTATGCTCAATGTCTTGACCAATGAAGGCAAGCATGCCTTATGGCTTCTTGACTACCTTCTCCACCTGTGTTACCCCTTTCAGTGACCTGTGGACCTGTACACCTAGATCTCTCTGACTTTCAATACTCTTGAAGGTTCTACCATTCACTGTATATTCCCTACCTGTATTAAACCTTCCAAAATGCATTACCTCACATTTGTCCAGATTAAACTCCATTTGCCATTTCTCCGCCCAAGTCCCCAAACGATCTAAATCCTGCTGTATCCTCTGACAGTCCTCATCGCCGTCCGCAATTCTACCAACCTTTGTGTCGTCCGCAAACTTACTAACGGCTATTAGGGATGGGTAGTAATGCCTGTATCCTGTAAATTTATGTATGAAAGTCACAGTCTGTGGGAATTCTGGTCTCTGCAATGTAATGTGTGGGCACTGGCACTCTGTGCTTACTCCAGCAGCCTCAATCCAGCAATACTTTCATTTTTTAAATTTTTTTTTTCATTTTTTTTTTCTTTAAATTTAGAGTACCCAATTATTTTTTCCAATTAAGGGGCAATTTAGCGTGACCAGTCCACCTAACCTGCACATCTTTGGGTTGTGGGGGTGAAACCCACGCAGGCATGGGGAGAATGTGCAAACTCCACACAGACAGTGACCCAGGGCCGGGATTCGAACCCGGGTCCTCAGCGCCGTAGGCAGCAATGCTAACCACTGTGCCACCGTGCTGCCCCCAGCAATACGTTCATAACACTTTTGTTTGCATGGGTGCATTAGGTAAACATCTCTCCAAACTTCACCTTGGTTCCTATACTCTGCTAAAAGGAAGGAATGTGTAACTTTACCTTTGGCTGCAGAGCTACTGTGTAAAACTACCCAAATGAAGAAGTCTGAATCAGGATACCAGATGCATGCAGCAGCAAGCAGCCTAATAATCACTTGCCTTTTCTCTTTAATTACCCTCTGATTATTCATTCTGTCTCAAGTTGATGGCTCAGTCGATACAAACAGTTTCAAATCACTGAGGGAATTGAAGTAGGTACAAGATTAAACAAAAGGGGTTGGATTTCCCATTCCTGAGACCACAAGTGTTGACGTTGGCGCAGGATTCGTGGAGTTCCACGACAGCAAAACTGGCACCTGGACCGATTCAGCAACTGTTGAGGGGTAGCACCGGCGCCAGGTGGAACACAATCAATTCCAAAGAGAAACGGTGCCGAATTCACCAGATTCACAACTGACACTCAGAAGCGGACAATAATAATAATCTTTGTTAGTGTCATACAGTAGTAGGCTTACACTGCAATGAAGTTACTGTGAAAATCCTCCAGTCACCACATTCCGGCGCCTGTTCGGGTACACGGAGGAAGAATTCAGAATGTCCAATTTACCTAACAAACACATCTTTCGGGACTTGCGGGAGGAAACCGGAGGGCCCGGAGGAAACCCACACCGACACGGGAGAACGTGCAGACTCGGCACAGACAGTGACCCAACCCGGGAATCGAACTGGGTCCCTGGCGCTGTGAAGCAACAGCATTAACCACTGTGCTACCGTGCCATCCATAAATACACACTTCACTCCCCACACACGCCATCCCAGCCAACAAGATGGCAGCGAGGAGAGCAGCACCACAATTTACGGATGCCAAGCTGGAGACCCTCCTGAATGCGGTGGAGGAGAGGTGGGTGACCCTGTGCCCCAGCCAGGAAGGAGGCTGCCACCCACCGCCATTCGCCATGCCTGGCGCAGGTGCAAGAGGCGGTGAGCACCACCAACAACATTGTCCGGATATGACAGAAGTGCCATAATAAAATGCACAACCTCCTCAGGGTGGCCAGGGTGAGTAAGGCAGCACTGTGCCCTTGGCACCAACTGCATCCCACACACCTGTTCACCCCCCCACCAGAAGGGTGGCCAAACTCCCACCCTGCCCCATGTGCCGGTAACATACACCATGGTTGGGTACCGTGGCCACTGAGGCCACCAGTTACCCAACGCACTGGACTGCATGTGTTGGGCTGTCTAACACTGTTGTTTTCTGTTTCCCCTTGGAGAAGGCCACACATGATCGCCGGGAGCGGGAGAAAGCTGGAAGTGGACCACTGGACCTGCGACGCCTTACTGTGGCTCAGCACGGGGTCGGTGGCCCAGAAGAAAGGGAGGTCACCAGGGCGGGCGAGGAAATAGTACCCCACTGAGTTGCGGTTGCACATGACACGGCTGTCAACTGCATCCCCCAACACCATCCCCACACCTTCACTCCCCCGTGGTCTAGTCATGCATCATTGTCTTGTGTCTTTCAGGACCTGCTGGTGATGGGATGAATCCATTTGGTGTCCCCGGCCCCCAGCAAGAGCCACAGCCAGAGTCACAGGTGCTGAGCAGTGATGAGGACAGCAGCAGGAATGTGAGTCATGAACCAGAGACCCAAGACACCCTGGAGCTCCAATCCAGGGATGAGACAGATTTCCCGTCACAGCTGTCTCCAACATCCTCCACCATCCCAGAGATACTCACCTCGGTTAGGCACTTAGTGAAGAGGCTCCTGGGTCACTCTCTGGTGATCACCACACAGCTGCACTGGTACATCAAATGGAGGTAGGAACTCCTGAGGGGCCGGATGGTCAGAGGGCAGGTTGATCTCAGGACTAGTTACCGTCCAGATGGGTGTTGGGCTTCTGGAGCAAACAGTTCCATTGATTGTGGAGATGCAGTTGCAGAGCCAGGGACTACATTTTTTTTTTCTCACTTTTTAAATAAGGGGCAATTTAGCATGACCAATCCATCTATCCTGCATATCTTTGGGTTGTGGGGGCGAAACCCACGCAGATAAGGGGAGAATGTGCAAACTCCATTTGGATAGTGACCCAGAACCTGGATCGAACCTGGGATCTCGGCGCCGTGAGACTGCAGTGCTAACCCACTGCACCACCGTGCTGCCCCTGCCCGGGCATCCTGGTGGGCTCGGTCCACATTGAAATGGATGTATTTTGCCAACTAGGCATATAGGGCCTCGATAACAGCGCGCATGCCCTGTACACTAGGGCCTGTGAGATTCTGGATAGATCCCCACTCTGGGACAGACCTTGTGGCGTAAATGTTTAGTGCGACCATCACCTTGACAGCCACTGGGAGTGGGTATCCTCCCCATTCGCCCAAGGTGGCAGGTGTGGGTGTGCCATCATCTTGTAGAAATGCCACTGTCTCCCTGCTCAGTCGGAGTCTTTGACGGCATGCCCGTTCCGCAGGTCCCGAATGGCAGGTGCTGTCAGTCACACACGAGGTCCCATGTGCCACCCTTTTTTACACTCCTCCTCCTCCAGCCTGTTGGAAGCTGGAGTCCCCAATGTGGGCGGCTAGGCCTAGGCTGTTCCTCTGGGGGGGGGGGGGGGGGGGGGGGGGGGGGGGGCGGGGGGGGGGGGGGGGGGCGCTCACCTAGCTGGCAGGAGTCTGCTGCTGCTCTGCTTCCCCCCCCTTCAGCAGTGCCGCTTGTTTGCTGCAGGGCATCCCCCAGGGCTGTGGCGACTA